>NW_026623394.1:1122771-1136811 GCF_030028575.1 Malurus melanocephalus
CTGAGCCCCCCGGGCCCCGGGCCCTCGCCGCCCGCCGGCGGAGATGGCTATATTTGGACAGTGACCTCTGGTCGTTCCCGAGCAGTCGCTGCGGATTCAATTGTGGCAACGTAATGGCACGGCCGGGGAGCGGGGCGCGGGGCTGTCCTGCCCGGATCCTGCCCGCACCCTGCCTGCGTCCCGCCCGCACCCCACCTGCACCCACCTCTCTCTGCGGCGCCCCATCCCACCCCACTCGCACCCTGCCCGCGCCCCACCCCGCCCTCGTGCCCGCACCCCACACCTGCACCCCGTTCAGCCCCACCTGCTCCTGCCCTGCGCCCTACACGCTGCCTGCACCCTGCTCAACTCCACCTGCACCGCCCCTGTCCCCCACCTGCACCCCACACCCTGCCGGCGCCCTGCCAGGCCGTTCTCTCCTTCCCTGCATGCTGACTCCCCAGACTGCTCCCGCTGGCAAGGGCTGGGATGCTGGGACAGCGTCCCCACGGAGCCCCCTCGCTCCTCCCCAGGGCTGGGGACCGCGCTCCAGAGCAGGGGGGCGACACCAGCGGTGTCCAGCCCTGCTTGGCAGCCGGGCTYCGGGCCCCTTAGTGCCCAGCTCGACCCGCTCAGCCAGGCCAGGGATGATGCTGAAGTGCCGGGAGCACTCCGGGGACGCTCGGGGACTGGGCAGATGTGGCTGGGCAGGGCACTGCGTGTACCCCATCCAAAAACCGGCGGCTGGACAAGGAGGAGCAGCTCTTCTGCCTCTGCCCTCACCGGCCCCACAGGCTGGGGACAGCGGTGCCTGGCCCTCTGGCCATGGTTTGGTGGCTGGATGTGGCCCCTGGCAATGGCTGCAGACCCAAAAGAGCGCAGGGAGTCCCCGGGGTAGCGAGTGGCCCATGGGTGCTGCCGAGCCCCAGCTGCAAGGGTTTGGTGTCCCCGAGTGTCTCAGTCCCCCCGGGCAGCTCCCAGGAGCAGCACAGGCTGGGGACAGGGGTGGGTGGCAGTGGGCATCATGCCCGGCTGTGGCTGAGGGCTGGAGATCCCACTGGGGCCACGGTGGGGTTCCCCCACACCCCAATGTGTCCGTGGGGCTGTGTCTGTGCCAGCCCTGACCCGGCTGGAGGTGCAGAGTGGGCGGCAGGGATCCGTGCCAGGGGACAGGGACCCACGGAGGGAGCTGTGAGCCACCAGCAGGCAGCTCTGGAGGCACAGGCATCCTCCCGGGTGCTGGGTCAGGCCAGGAAACCTCAGGCCCTGATGCAGGACAGACAAGGGGACAGACTGTGAGCCGGTGCACAAACTCACCTGGCACCTTTATGTCCACCCCAAAGTCCCCTCAGCCCTACAGCAGCTCATGTGCCAACCCCAGTGCCAGCCACAGGGCATGGCACAACTATGGGATACGGCACAGGATAGAGTGTGGCACAGCTATGGGGCATGGCACAGCTATGGGATACGGCACAGGATAGAGTATGGCACAGCTATGGGATACGGCACAGCTGAGGGGTACAGCACGGCTATGGGATATGGCACAGCTATGGGGCATGGCACAGCTATGGGATACAGCACAGCTATGGGATATGGTACAGCTGTGGGGCATGGCACAGCTATGGGATATGGCACGGCTATGGGATACAGCACAGCTATGGGATATGACACAGCTGTGGGGCATGGCACAGCTATGGGATATGGCACGGCTATGGGATACAGCACAGCTATGGGATACAGCACAGCTATGGGATATGACACAGCTGAGGGGTACAGCACAGCTATGGGATATGGCACAAATGTGAGACATGGCACAGCTGTGGGACATGGCACAGTTGTGGGACATGGCACAGCTATGGGATATGGCACAGCTATGGGATATGGCACAGCTATGGGATACAGCAGAACTATGGGATATGACACAGCTGAGGGGTACAGCGCAGCTATGGGATATGGCACAAATGTGAGACATGACACAACTGTGGGACATGGCACAGTTGTGGGACATGGCACAGTTGTGGGACATAGCACAGCCGTGCATCATGGCCTGGCCGTGTCCCTGCCCAGTGTCAGGTGGCTCTGGCCACCAGCTGACTGTCCCCAGCACCTGCAGCACCCCCACACCCCTGCACAAGGGGTCAGGGCCACATCAGGCTCCATCCCRCATCCTCATCCTCTGCCACCTCAGTGTCCCCAGGCTTCCCGCTGTGCCCAGGGTAGGAGCAGTCCCTCTGAGTGTGAGACCTGAGGGGACAAAAGCCCTGTCCGGGTGGGGAGGTGGTGGCCTGACCCTGTCCCCGCAGCCATGAGCCGCCGCGTGGTGCGCCAGAGCAAGTTCCGGCACGTCTTCGGGCAGCCGGTGAAGGCAGACCAGATGTAYGAGGACATCCGTGTGTCCAAGGTGACATGTGACAGCTCCTTCTGCGCCGTCAACCCCAAGTTCGTGGCCATCATTGTGGAGTCCGGCGGTGGCGGTGCCTTCATTGTCCTGCCCCTCGCCAAGGTGAGTGGGGAGGATTTTGGGGTTTGGCTGTCCCTCCTGGGGGGTTGAGGGGAACGTGCTGATGGGTTTTGTTTTTAGGGAGCTGCTGTGGCCCCAGATCCCCCCAGCTTTGCCCCAGCACCCCCTCCTCATGTGGGGGCTCAGGGCAGGGGCAGTCTGGGTGATCACTGGCACCTGCCAAGGGAGACATCCCTGGGGCAGCCGAGGCSATRTGGGGAACCCCGGCTGCTTTCAGCYSAACCCCAAATTCYCTGGGGGCGCAGGRTGCCCGGGGAGCAGCACCCGGTGGGGTGGGGTCTGGTACGGAGGTGGGGAGGGGATCCCCAGCCCCTYCTTGCCATCAGAGCAGCCACAAAACAGCCTCTCATGGGTCACATCGTTCCCCTCCGTGTCCCTGTCCCTACGTGCCTCAGTTTCCCCCTTCAAGGCAGGTGAAAACCTCTGGCCACCGCCAGCATCCCCTGCGTGTCCCCATTCCTGCCACAACCCCCCGTGATATCCGGGCTGGGCTTTGGGGGACACCGGGGGACTCACCCCTGCACCTCCCCACCGCAGACAGGACGGGTGGACAAGAACCACCCGCTGGTGACCGGACACACGGCGCCCGTGCTGGACATCGACTGGTGTCCCCACAACGACAACGTCATCGCCAGCGCCTCGGAGGACACCACCGTCATGGTGAGGGGCCGGATCCCGGGCGGGAGGGGGGTGATGGGCGCGGGGGGAGCGATGCGGAGTGTCCCCCCCCTCCTCGTCGCCGCCTGTGAAGTGTCACTGGCCTATTTTTAGCCGCGGTGCCATGCGTTCGCGCTGGCGGCGGCTGCTCGCTCCATGATGCAGCAGTTTGTGCTAAATATACCCGCCCTGGCGACTCAGCACGCAGGAATAGCTGAGGGGGGGCACTGGGGGCTGCACCCCGGCCCTGCCCCCCTCCCCGTGCCCCCCGGCACCCCCAGTGTGGGGATGCGCCCCAGGATGGAGGTGTCCCCTCGCCACCTTCCCTGCAGGTCGAGCCAATATTAATGATGAGGTTAATTGGCTCCTAATTGGCTCCGGGGCTCTCATCCGCTTAGTGCTCACACACGGGGTGATCCCCAATGCTCTCCTCCCCGCCCCTCCAGGTGTGGCAGATCCCCGACTATGTCCCCGTGCGCAACATCACGGAGCCCGTGGTGACACTGGAGGGACACTCCAAGCGGGTGAGCATCATCTCCTGGCACCCCACCGCCCGCAACGTCCTGCTCAGCGCAGGTAAGGGGGTCCCGGGTCACCCTCCCCGGGGTCACGGGCGATCTGTGGGGTCTCAGCATCCTCCCCCTGGCTCCTCYGCAGGCTGTGACAACCTGGTTATCCTCTGGAACGTGGGGACGGGGGAGATGCTGCTGGCGCTGGACGACATGCACACCGACCTCATCTACAACGTGGGCTGGAACCGCAACGGCAGCCTGCTGGTCACCACCTGCAAGGACAAGAAGGTCCGAGTCATCGACCCCCGCAAGCAGCAGATCATCGCGGTGAGTGTCCCCTCCGTGTCCCCCTCGTCCCTCCGCGGGGTCCCCCCGGTGCCTGCCTGACCCTACTAACCCCGAACGCGGCGCGAGTTCTCTGTGTTTGATTTAACCCGCTAACGCCGCCGCAGGAGAAAACCAAACCGCACGACGGCACCCGCCCCATCCGCGCCATCTTCGTGGCCGATGGCAAGATCTTCACCACGGGCTTCAGCAGGATGAGCGAGCGGCAGCTGGGGCTCTGGGACCTGGTACGAGACGGCGGCTCCAGCCCGGCCAGTGCCCGTCCCGCACATCTCAGCCCAGCCGGGGACGCTCCGGCTGCCGGGGATGCTCTCCGGCCACGCGTGGAATAGGACTCCGCGGCTCTTTAGGGGGACAGATCCGGACCCCCTCCGTTTTCCCCCCTCCCCGTGCCCCGTGCTGACTGTGTCCCCCTCCCCCCAGGAGAGGTTTGCTCCCCACGAAGGGCTGAGGCCCGTGCGGGCCATCTTCACGCGGGAAGGACACATCTTTACCACGGGCTTTACCAGAATGAGCCAGCGGGAGCTGGGCTTGTGGGACCCGGTAACGAGGCCGCATGGAGTGCTGCCCTGGGAACTTGGCCCCTCCAGACCCCCTGCCAACCTCCCCCGGCCCCAGGATGGGGCGTCTGCTGCATCCCCCTCCCCAAAGATGCCAAGTTCCCGAGTGTGCCGTGCTGTGCTGGGGTGGGGAGGGGGCTGGGAGTGCTGGGACAGGGGGTACAGCCGGGCTGGGGGGGCTTGGGGGGCATGCCAGGATGTGTGTGTGTATGCCAGGGGGTTGTGTACCCCGGAGGGGACAAGCCCTGTCCCCCTGTGTGCCGTGGCTAACGCGTGTGACTAACCAGAGCGGGGGTTTTGGGGTCACTGCTCACACCCCTCCACCACTGCTCCGGCCCCGCAGAATAACTTTGAGGAGCCCATTGCCCTGCAAGAGATGGACACGAGCAATGGGGTCCTGCTGCCCTTCTACGACGCCGATTCCAGCATCGTCTACCTCTGCGGGAAGGTAACACTCCCCTCCCTTCCCCGGGGTGCATTCCCCGTGCCACCCTGTCCCCGGGGCTGGCTGACACCTGTCCCCGCCCCCGCAGGGTGACAGCAGCATCCGGTACTTCGAGATCACGGATGAGGCGCCCTACGTGCACTACCTGAACACCTACAGCAGCAAGGAGCCGCAGCGGGGCATGGGCTTCATGCCCAAGCGTGGGCTGGATGTCAGCAAGTGTGAGATCGCCAGGTGAGAGCCGAGGGGGCTGGGGGGGAGCCGGGGGGCTCTGTGAGGGTCAGGGGGATCAGCTGGACCCTGACTGCCCGTGCCCCGCGCAGGTTCTTCAAGCTGCACGAACGAAAGTGCGAGCCCATCGTGATGACGGTGCCGCGCAAGGTGAGCCCGGGGGTCCCGGCGGAGATGGGGACCTGRGGGGACACAGCCCYCACCTCACCGCGGAACCTCTCCCTCCCTCCCGCAGTCAGACCTCTTCCAGGATGACCTGTACCCCGACACGCCGGGCCCCGAGCCGGCCCTGGAGGCGGATGAGTGGCTGTCGGGGAAGGACGCGGAGCCCATCCTCATCTCGCTGCGGGACGGGTACGTCCCCGTCAAGAACCGGGAGCTGAAGGTGGTCAAGAAGAACATCCTGGACAGCAAACCCCCMCCAGGCCCCCGGCGCAGCCACTCCACCTGCGACTCCGACTTCTCTGTGAGTGTCCTGAGGACGGGGACGGGGCAGCAGGACTGTTCCCCCACCCTGGGGTGGGGTGGGAAGGGCCGGACTGCTCGGTGACCCTGTGTCCCCCGTCCCTGCAGCTGCCAGGCTTGGAGGAGGTGCTGGAGGAGATCCGTGCCCTGAAGGAGACGGTCCAAGCGCAGGAGAAGCGCATCTCCGACCTGGAGAACAAACTCTGCCAGTTCACCAACGGCACGGACTAGCGCGGTGGCCAMGGGCAGGGCCAGGACTGCCCCGGCYTCCCGGGGATTAAAGCCGAGTCCCCCGATTGGGCCGGAGCCCGGAGCCGTGTTCTTTCCCCAGGAGCCGAGGGGGCAGGGAGGGGTTCGGACCCTGCCCCCGCTCCAGGGCATCAGCCGCATCCCGCTCCCGGGGTGCCCCGGCCCGWGGGCACCCCACTGCAGCCCCCGAGGGGGCATCGCCATCGGCCCAGGACAGGGAGCTGCCGGCCCGTCCGGCCGGGATGTGCTTGTGCACGGTGCTACACCCCCGCCCMTCAGCCCTCACCGCCCCCTGCCCCCTCGGCCCCTCGGCAGGGGCTCCCGCCCGGCTCTTTGCTCCTGGACCCCTTTAATAAAGGGCTCAGCCACCCTTGGCCGCGTGGCGAGTACCGGGGGCGAGGGGCCACCGTGCCGGGGGTGCACCCCGCTGCCAGCACAGCCCTGGCACAGGCAGAGCGAGGCCGAGAGACACAAACATTAAAGAGCATTTATTGGTGTTGGCCGCGGTCGGAGCTGCTCGGGCTCCCCCGGCCCTGGCCCAGATGTCGCTGTGGGGTGCACGGGTGGGTGGAGGGGGGGGGCACCGGCTATGAAAAGTCCCAGGGGAGCAAGCCCAGCCCCCCCGCACCCCACAGCCCCCGGCCCCCCGTGTGCAAAGGGGGAGCAGCCAGGGCAGGGGGCCGGGGTTAGCACCATTTGACGTAAGGTTTCTCTCGGGGTCAGTGCCCGGGAAGAGGGGGTGCAGCGCTGCCAAGGRGGGGCATCCGAGCAGGGTGGAGGGGTGCGAGCAGGGATAAGGGCGGTGACACCGGGCAGCCTTTCACAGGCACCCCTTCAGCTGCCCCAGCGGTCCCCGTGCCGTGGGGGGCGGCTGTGCAGCCCCACGCTGGCTGTGGGGTGCAGTAGGGCTGAGCCCCCACCCCTGTTGGCAGGCAGAGCAGCTCCCGGGTAAGTGCACTTGGTAGCGCCTGGGCAGGGGGGAAGAGGGGGCTGGGCAGATCCCCCTGGCTCTGGGGGCACCCCGGGACCCCACGCGACTGGCAGCCCACCCACCCGGGGCAGGATGTGCCCCTCACCGCCTTCCTGGGGCGAGGGGCTGAGCAGCACCCCACAGGGCGGCTGTGGGGCAGGGCTGTCCTGGAGAGGGGGTGCAGTCTGTGCCCAGGTGCAGGGTTAACACCCCCGCCCACCCCCTGCCGCTGTGGGGTGCCCACAYCTCACCCCAATACTCTCCCGGCTCTGGGGACGTTCCCCCCTTCCCCGTTTGCCCTCCGCAGTTCTTGGGCTGGCTACCCCCACGCCGCTCCCCCTCTGCGCCCCGGCCGCGCCCCCATCCCCACCGGGGCGGGCGAGGGGCTCAGGGCGGGTGCGGGGTCACTTCTCCGTCAGCGAGAGCTGCAGGATCCGCTGCAGATCCTCCTCCTCCTGGCGCGTCCGGCGCTCCGCTTCCTCCTGCTCCCGCGCCGACAGCGCCATGGCCAGCCGCAGCTGCTCCGCGTAGCTGGGGAACAGCGCGCCGGGCCCCCGGCCACCCCCGGGCGGCGGGGCCACGGGGGGACGCGGGGACGCCGTGTGCTGGGGAGTCCTGGGGGGCGCAGGGGCTCAGTGGGGTCCCCGCGGGTGCGGCCCCACACCCACTCCCCCCAGAGGGGCTGGCCGGACCTTACCAACCTGTCTCCCCGGCGGCCCTCGTGCGACATGGGGTGGGTGCCYGGCTTGCTGTTGGTCAGCGCCTCCCAAATGGTCACCTGTGGGCGGTGGCAGAGGTGGTTTAGAGGGTGGCACCCCAAAAGCCAGCCCCCCCCAGCACCGTGGGATGCAGGGATGGGGAGAGGAGGGTGAGGATCCCAGGCAGCATCACGATGGGGTGGGCAGCAAGGTCCCCCAGCCAGGCGGGGATGTGGCAGTGCCCACCTGGTCGTACTCGCTGCCCGCTTCCAGCAGGCTCTGCTGGATGGCGAACTGCAGCAGGTCATCGTCGTCCTCCCGCAGCGCGTCCTGCTGGGTGCCCACCACGCTGTACCCCCGCGGCACCTCAAACAGGGCCGGGTCCATCTCGCACGCCCGGCACGAGGCTGTGGGGACACGGCCGCTGTCCTGCCTGGGCACCCCATGGGACCCCCTCCTGCTCCACCCTGCTGGCCACGTGTCCCTGACCCTGCTGTGACCCCCCAGCCGTACCCCCTGACCCCTGGGGCCCCCCACATACTGAGGGAGCTGGAGCTGCTGACGCTGGAGGTGTCGCTGCTGGGTGAGGGTGCCTCGCTGCTGGGGCTGTGCCGCAGGGAGCTGACGGGCTCGTCACACCCGTTGAGGTTACCGAAGGTTATTCGGGCATTGAGGATATGGAAGATGGGGATTTCTGCAGGAAAAGGGGAAAAAAAAAGTGAGGAAGGAAGCTGGCTGTGCCAGCCAGGTCAGCAGCAGAGCCCGATCCATACCGATCTTGACAGGGAAGCCGGGCGGGAGGCGCAGGGTGATGAAGTCCCGCAGTTTGGCAAAGAGTGCATTGCTTATTGCCATGAGGTCGATGATGGGGGCAACCTGCTCGCAGAGGGACAGGGGGTGGTCCTCACACAGCCACAGCTTCGCCTTGAACCTGCCGGGGACAGCWGTCGGCCTGGGAGCCCCAACCTGTCCCCCACCCCCGAGCTCTGCAGCAGTGGGGGTGGGGACACAGGGGGTCCCCGTCTGCTCCTCCCCTCCTCACTTCTGTGTCTTGGTGGTGAGCTCCATGGGCCGCCCCATGTCCCGGTTGCCCAGCTCGAAGTTGGGGTTGAAGTACTCCTCAGGGGTGATGGCGGTGGGGTTGGCATGGCTCAGTGTCTGCGTGATCAGCGTCTGCACGGGGGGACAGCCCCGTGGGGTGAGAGGGGGCCATGAGACCACAGGGCCACCCCCTCAGACCCCTGAGACGCTCACCCCGTTGTTGGGCCCCACGTGCTGCTCAGCRATGCCCAGGAAGGATTGCAGGGGGGTCTTGCAGCCTGCGGGAGAGGAGGGGGTGAGGGCAGAGCCGGGGGAGCCCTGCCCGCCCAGCCCGTGCCCGCTCCACCTTTGCTCTTGCCCTTGTGCTGGTCCGAGAGGTGCTCRGTCCGTGTCCGTGTGATCAGCTCCACGTTGGAAGCGCCATAGACCTGCCCGGGGAGGGGAAAGGGCAGAGCTGGGTACCCCACAACTGCAATGGGCTGTACCCCTTCCCTGGGCAGCTCAAATCCCTGCCCCTCACCTTGGCCTCGTAGCCATTCACCATTTCCGTCTTCTCGCTCCTCCAGCCCAGGATCCCGGACTTGTTCCTGGGGTGACAYGGCACCGTGAGCGCGTTGGACAGCCCGGGGCACCAGCAGCCCTGGGGGTGGGCTCGGTGCCACCCCAGCCCACCTCTCGAAGGCGATGTTCTTGGTGTCGAGCTGGGTGGTGACCACGGGGGCCGTCAGCCGCCCCATCACCTGCTCCTCGGTGGGCTGCACAGCAGCCAGCAGCACCTCCTGGTCGTGGCCGGCCAGGGCCAGCGTCTCCGAGTAGACCACTCGCCTGTCGTGGTCAATCTCCATCACCACCGCACTGCTGTCTGCAGGGAATGGGGTCAGGACGAGCACGGTCCCCACCGTGTCACCCGGCACCTGGCTGGCACTCCCCAGTGACGGGGACACCTCGGTGCCACCTCACCTTGTCCCCGGAAGACRAAGCTGCGGTTGCCCCGCTGCCAGGTCATATGGTCAAAGCCCAGCAGCGTGGTGTCAACCCGCAGGTTCTGGCCACTCTTCCACACCTTGTAGGTGTCGCTGGGACAGATCTTGGACACCAGTGGCACTGGGGAGAGAGGCCGATAGCCCAGCTGGGGATGGGGCCAGCCACACCCCAGAGAGGGCTGCCAGTGCCTCGGAGGGATGGGGGTCTGCAAGCTGGGGGTGTCAGGGGGCACTGGGGCAGGTGGCACTCTGCTGGGAAACTCCCACTCCCCCCACAGCCACGCTGTGCCCCGAGCTCACCCCAGCTGGTGAACTCCCACTTCATCTCCACGTAGAAGTCCTGAGCCTGCGGAGAGCGCAGAGGGGTCAGGGATGGCTGTGGCCGCAGCCCCCGCAGCCCCCACCCAGGGGTGCCTTCACCTTGCGCAGCTTCTCCAGCAGGACGGGGATCCCGGCCAGGCGCTTGATGGCTCTCTGGTAGTCGCGGTAGCGCAGGACCAGCTGCACCAGCTCCAGGTCACGGGTGCTCACGGCCTCCTGCAGGACTGCGGGGCAGAGGGGCACTGTCCAGGCACTGTCCAGGGCACTGTCCAGGGCCGTGGCACAAGCTGGGCACTGCACAGGAGCCACGGGCACGCGGCACTGTGTGAGCAGTGCCTGGGGAGCTGCAGCACCGTGCCTGTGCCTGTGTCCATGTCCACACTCGTGCCCACGCCCATCTCCACGCTCACCCCCATGCCTGTGCCAGGGCAGTTGCGAGGAGGATGGAGGCAGCAATCACYCACTCACCTGTCCACCCGCTGCGGTTCTCCTTGCCCACGTCGGCGCCATGCTTCAGCAGCACCCTGGCGCACTCGAGGTGGCCCAGCGTGGTGGCCAGGTGCAGGGGGGTGCGTCCTCGGGGGTCCAGCTGCTCGATGTCGGCCTGCCAGGAGGGAATGAGGCTCTGGGATCACCGGGGCRGCCAGACCCTGCCCTCCAGTGCCCTCCCACAGATGTGCATCTCCCAGACACAGAAAGCAGCCGGCATTTGAAGGTACCTCGGAGAGCATCCCCAGCCCTGAGCTCTCCCAAGAGAGGCACCTCAAAACCCTCTCCCTGCTGCCAATGCCACGGAGAGGCACGGAGAGCACGGTGGTGGCTGCCAGCACCCGGCACAGCCAGGCTGGGCACGGAGCAGGGACACRGCACGGCAGTGGTGGGCACAGGTGCCCCAGCGCGGTGCACGGAGCCCTGCACGTCTCTGCAGCTGCGAGCTCCAGAAAAGCCCCCACCTCTGGGGTTTTGGGGAGGGAGGGTGTGCCCAGTTGCCAGGCAGCAGCTGCCGGCAGCCCCCCTCCGCCAGGGCCGGGAGCGCGGCGGGCTGCGGCGGGCGCACGTGTTCCCCTGCCTGAGCCGGGGGCGGGCGGCTGCGGGAGCGGAGCGGCTGCTCCGAGCATCCCCGGGGCCCTGGGGAGCCGTCGCTGGGGCTGCCGTTGTTTGTGCCAAAGCCGGAGCCTGGCGCCCAGCCAGCCCCGAGGAATCCCTCGCGCGGTGGCGGGTGGGCACCCCCGGCACCCACGGGCCCCTCTCCCCGTGGGGGAAGCGGCGTCACAGCCGTGCCCGGTGCTGGGGACACGGTTCGGGGTGGGGGGACCCACCCTCTGAGCTCCCAGCACCCAGCTGGAGTAGAAGCCTTGTGCCCAGAGAGGGGCACTCAGGCGCTGCCAGGGCAGCAGGCAGTGGGGCAATCCCCAAATAAGGGGTTTTGGGGAGGCCACCCCCGGGAGAACAAACCTGGGGTGCGGGACCCAAAGGTACYAGCTGGGAGCGGGCAGCCAGAGGTGTTTGGGCATGGGCAGAGGTGGAGCACGGGCTGCCCGGTGCCCAGGATCTCACCTGCAACACATCCCTGCCTCTCTCTGGGCACATCCTGCAGTCCTGCTGCCTCAGGGGTGTTCCCATCCCTGCCCTGTGGGTATTCCCATGGCCATCATCCYCACGGACCCACCAGGTAGGGGGCCCCCCAGTCTGCCCACCCCACCGGAGTGAAACAGCCCCCCAGTTCCCCGGGAGTCRATGTGCCGCTCCAACGCTCTCCAGGCGACTGCTGCTTCTTAATTGCACTAATGAAATGACTCTAATTAAGGCAATCGCCCCCCAGCCAGGGATGGAGGCTGCAGGCTCAGTGGGGTTCCCCAGCTGCAGCCCTGCCCCAGCGCTGGGCAGGAGGAGGGTCCCCAGTCTGGGGACACGGTGCCGGAGCCACCCCAGGGGACCAGCGTGACCCAGATTTTGCCAGCAAGAGCTCAGTCCTGGGCCCTGCGGCTGGGTTGGCTCTGGCTCGGGGACCACAGCATGGACCTGCAGGTGCTGCCCATCCTGGGCTGTGACACCCACCAGGGACAGRGACAGGCATGGGGGTGGCTTTGGGGTGGCAGCGGTGCAGTGCAGAACCGCAGCTCAGCCACTCCTCCTGTGCCAGCCGGGCACGTGGCACAGCACGTCCCTCCGCTGGGGCTGTCCCTGGCTCGGAGGACCCCGGCTCCTGCTCCTGGGTAGCGACAGGGGACAGAGGCCAGCACGGGAAGATGGTGCCAGGCAGTGCCATCCCTGTGCAGCCCCGGGTCCCTGTCACGCCTGAGGGGACAGGCTGTCGTGAGGGGTGTCCTGGCACAACAGGCTCAGTGTCACTGCCTGTCACATCCTCGTGATGTCCCTGCCAAGGGGACCCGCTGACCCTTTGCTCCCTTGTGGTGGCAAGGGATGGGAGTGTGGATGGGAGCTCACGATGACAATTTGGGGGGTGACAGACACAGAGCCTTTTTGGGGACACTGAGAGGAGCGATGCTCTCAGCTGCCCCGGTGCTTCCCAGCCCCAAAACCTGCACTTGGGAGGGGCAGCACGTGGAGACACTGGCTCATGTGGGTCACCAAGGTGGCAGGAGGGCACAGCCCCTGGGCAGGGGGACAMCCAGCCCCCAGCCTCTCACACAGCCCAATCCCTTACCTGGGGGATGCTGTGGCAGGGACAAGGGCTGAGCTGTGTCCCTGGATGCCCTGGACAGAGCAGGGGGCCTGGGCTGGCTTCACCTCCTTCCCCCAAGCCCCCGCCTGCCCCAGAGCCCTGCAGCACCCAGGGCTCCCTCTCCGTGCACCCCTGGGGTGCACACACGGCTGGCTTGGCTCTCACCCTGCAAATGCCAGCGGGGACCAGGGCAGGGCCGCTCTGCTTYCCGGGCTGGGGGGTTGGAGCCTCTCCGCAGGCGAGCGGGTCACAGCCCCCCTCGCAGCCCCTCCACCTCCCCGCGTCTGCCGAGCCCGGCTTTGATCTCTGCCGCGCCGGGCTCTTGGGAAAACTGACCCCAAATTACCACGGAAAATAAACCCACTGTTCATGGGGTGGGAGAGCGGGGCGATGCCGGCGCAGCCTCCGGCTGGACCCCACAATGGAGACGGGTGTGGCGGGAGCCACCGCCTGCATCCCGGCGGGAGCTTCGCGGCACAATGACCCCCGTTTCATGCATCGCCGGGGTCCATCCAGCATGGCCCTCAGCGCCCTGGGGTTTAAAGAGCTGGGCCGAGGCACCGGGGATGCTCAGCACAGCCTCTCCGTCAGCCTCCCTCCAGCGCCTGCGGTTTCCTGCGTCTTCGGGGTTGGGTTTTAATTACCTGAATTGCAACGCCACGGGGGAGAGAGAGGCTGGGAACCCGCCGGGGAAGCACCCACACCCCGCTCCATCACCGGGCRGCTGGGAGGCTCCCGGGCTGAGGGACAAAGTGGGTCCCCTCACCCTGAGAAGACCCCGTGCGAGGCTGGGGGGCTGCGCCCCGGCAGCATCAGGACCCTTGTCCCCCCGCCCCCGGAGGGGCTCAGCCTGGCAGTGGGGAGCTGGAGGCTGCACCCGCAGGGGGGTGGCAATGCCCTGAGAAGCGGGGTGCAGGTCGGGGGTCTGCAGAGGCCTAGCAGAGAGCTGGGGACACGTGCGGAGGGATGCTCAGGGCTGCGTGCGCTGGAGGATGCAGGGGACCCGCGGGTGGCACCCAGCGCTCCATGGCAGCCCCGGGGGCAGCAGGCACGGTCCCAGGGTGCAGGTGGGGACACACGCCACACCCCCAGAGCCCTGCCAGTGCAGAGAGCGACCCCATCTCTATCACCCCCCTCATCTCCATCCTCATCCTCACCCCGGCCCCGAGCATTGCATCAGCCCGAGCCGAGCGGAGCCGGGCCGGGCCGGGCCGTGCCGGGAGTGTCCCCGCGCCGCCCCACCTGCTTGGCGCTGAGCTCCCGGTCCAGGTCACGGGCGCGGTTGTGCCAGACGAGGTAGTGCAGCGGGTACCTGCCCTCCGGCCCCTTCCTGCCCGAGCAAGACGCGAGCATCCTCCGTGCATGCTGGAGCGGCGC
>NW_026623394.1:1136947-1138327 GCF_030028575.1 Malurus melanocephalus
CCCCGCACCGCCCGGCCTCATGGGACTTGTAGTTGCCCTGCCCGGCATCGCCCCCTTCTTTTTCCTCATCTTCATCCTCCTCTTTCCTCGTCCCCCTCCCGCACCGCTCAGCCCATCACCGCGGCCTCTTATCCCGGGGGGGGGTGCTGCTGCAAAGGGGCATCCCGCTGGCAAGCAGCATCATCCCCAAATTCCCCATTTTCCCGGGCTGATCTTCCCCYTTTCAGCTGACCTCCGCTCCCCCCGTGGGGCGGCGGGCCCGAGCACATGATGGGGCGGCAGGTGGGACCAGGTTGGGGGCCGTGCGGGGGTCGTGGAGGGGGACCCCGATTCCCGCCCCCGCAGCACCAGGCACGGGCCCCCAGCCCCGTTTCCTTTTCCGCCTGCGTCTCTCCCGGGCGGGCGTCGCGTTTTCCGGCTGCCGCCCGAGAACAATGCAAGGCTGGGCCTCTGCGGCCGCCCCGGCCTCTGCCGGCGCCACGCTCCTGGCCCACCCTCCCACGGGGGGAGCCCCCCCGGCATTATTCTCTGCTCAGCCGTGGCGGCGGCGGGGGTCGCGTCCCCCCGCCCCGGTCCCCGCGCAGTGTCCCCCATCCCCCTGCCAGCCCCGCTGCCCCATGACGTCATGAGCCACCTCCCCAGCAGCCCGCGGTGAGGTCACCCCGCCTGCCCCGTGCTGCTGGGGGGACACGGTGCGGCCCCACTCCCCTGGCTCTGCAGGGCTCTGACTCCCCGCGGCTGTCTGTGGGGCCCCCGTGCTGGTACCGGGGTGTCTCCTCTGCTCCAAGTGCTTAAAGGGTCACAGTAGGGAACAGATCCCAAATAGTCCCCAATCCCCCCACCCACCCCCAAAATCCACTGCTGAGCACCCCAGTGCTACTGTGGCCCAACCCGGTGTCCTGGGGGTGTGCCCTGGAGCGGGGTGCACTGTGACGGAGGTGGCACTGCCAACAGGGCTGGGGGTGTCCGGGACTGCGGCTGGATCCAGGACAAGTGTCCAGAGCAGGACTGAAGCCGTTCGGGGGTGTCCAGGAATGAGACTGGGGTACACACGGCCCGGAATAGCAATGGGACCGGCACCACCCCTCCGGGATAAACAGG
This sequence comes from Malurus melanocephalus, assembly GCF_030028575.1. NCBI lineage: Eukaryota > Metazoa > Chordata > Aves > Passeriformes > Maluridae > Malurus > Malurus melanocephalus. The sequence continues at coordinate 1,138,049 of NW_026623394.1, forward strand.
ACAAGGGCTGGGAGCGGGAGCAGGACCAGGACAGTGCCCCGGACTGAAAACGGGACCGGGAGTGCAATGAGGACGGAGACTGGGGTCAGGAGTAGGGGATTCCCGGGACCGGGAGCAGAGCAAGGGCACGGGTGATGTCCAGCAGCCGGTGAGGTGCCCGGGTCCGGGAGCGGGACCGGGCTGTCCGGGGGGCGTCTGCAGGTGCGGGGGCGGTGCCGGTGCGGAGCGGTGCCGGTGCGAATTCGTGTGCGGGTCCGGATCCGTGTGCGGGGGCGGTGC
>NW_026623394.1:1138864-1177584 GCF_030028575.1 Malurus melanocephalus
CTGCTCCCCATTAACCCTTTTGCGTCTCCTTCTCCGCCCCACATTCGAGACCGCTTTGCACCCCCTGGGTGTCCCCAGGATCCGCCTGGTTATTCCTTTCTGCACCCCACTCTGCACGCCCAAGGGACCCTCACTGAGTCCCCCGTCTGCCCCCCAGGAACCCTCCGATATGCCCCCGGTGAAACGCCTCGATGAAACCCGTGACCCCGTTGGTGCACCCCCTTTTAACCGCCTGGAATACSCTAACACACCCCCAAGATAGCCCCGGTACCCCCGCATGCCCTTCTCCGTGCCGCTCCGATGCACCCCGCATGCCCCCACCGCCCCCCTGCACCACCCGCAGCCTTCGCACCCCAGCGCGGGGGCTGCTGGCACAGGCTGGGGGCGCGCCGGTCGCTGCCGGCAGCGCTGGTGACCCTGTAAAGGGGACGATGGCGGGGGCCACCCTCCTGCTCCCCGCAGCAGCCCACGGGCAGCACCCACCGCAGCCGGATCCGGGCTCGGCGGTGCCGGCTGGCTGAGCCGGGCGGCCGCCGCGCTGCAAGCCAGAGCCGAGCCTGGGCAAGACCGTTCCCATCCCCGGCGGTGCCGGTGCACGCCGGGCACGAGCCCCCACGCCGGGCACGAGCCCGTGGGCGTCACGGTGGGTTTGGCCCCCCTAAACCCTGCCCACGGTAGGGCCGGACCCCAAACCTGCCCGCGGCCGGTGCAGGTGGCCCCACGGCAATGAATGAACGGGTCTGCGAGCCGGCCCCGGAAAGCTGCCCGCGGGCCAAGRCTGTGCCGAAATTATTCCGGCCACGTGCCAATGGCCGGATCCTGCCAGGAGAGCTGTCGGCACGCGTGGGCGAAAGGCTGCCCTGCCTCCAGGCATCCCCCGTGCCGCCGGGCGAGCGGGGGGCCAGGGGTTCCCGGGGCGGTGCCGGGGCTCCCTGCTGCGGCCAGGGGAAATGGAAACCAGTTTCTTCCAATCTCTTATCGCCTGGCAGCCATGGGAGGAAATGAGTTATAAAGTCCAGAGGCCGTTTCCTATCGCGCTGGGAGTACCCGCTGTCGCTGCCGGGGATGCGCTGCCTGGCCCTGYGTGGGGGGTGCCCGTGGGGTGCTCTGATCCCTCTGCCCGGGCTCCCTTGGCCCCGTGCGGGGATGCTGGTTGGCCCCAGCCTTGCCATCGCGGGGCCGAGTGCTGGGTGTCAGCCCCCATCCCGGTGCGGGGATTGAGGTGCTGGGAGCTCGCTTGGACTCCGGGATCCTCCCAGGCTTTGGGGTGTCCCTGTGCCGGCGCTCCCCGAGCTGCTGCAATGCCCACCCGCATCCCACCACCTGCCAGCTGTCGCAGAGCGGGAGGGGGTGTTGCCCCAGGGGTACTCTGGAGCCACCCGGTCGGGGGGCCGCGGGCCGGCTCCCCCCGCACGGAGCGTCCTGTTCCCGGCGGTGGCCGTGGGCAGCGGGCGCGAAGGCACAGATGCCGCCGCACCGGCTGCCAAGGCGCTGCCATCTGCGTGCGCGGGGCTGCCAGGCTGGGGGGGCCGCCACTCCCCCCGGCCACCCCACCCCGGCCCCGGGGCACTGCAGCGTGGCAGGATGCCGTGCCCCCCAAAACGCTGTCGTCCGGGCTCTGGGGGGTGCGTGGGGAGGGGTCCGGGACCCTGCAGGGAGGAAGGAAGTGGGGGAGGCTTGGCTGCCTGCCTGCCTTCCTCCCTCTGTGAGGTCGTGGGGTCACTGTCACCCCTCAGGGCCATCGGGCTGGCCAGTGCCGTCACCCCCCAGTATCCCCGGGCTTGGGGCTGCCCCCCCTGTAGGACAGTGTGATGTGTGTGTGTAGGACCTACAGAAACAAGGGGAGGGGGTGGGGCTGGGCAGAGGGTGGTARGACTCCCCCCAGTCGTGCCCGGCAGAGGGGACACCTGGGGACGATTCAGCATTGTCACCCCGTGCGTGGCTGCCTTTYGGGGGGAGGGGGGCTGTGACCCAGYGGGRGTCCTCARATCCTGTCCTCATGCTYGTGTGAACAGCTGCAGCCCAAACGGCCACACCACGGGTGCCGGACCCCCTGGTGCCCAGGACCCGTTTTTGGGGTGCAGGCGTGGGGAGCTGCTGCCTGGCCGGGAGCAGTGCCCCCGCGAGTGCCGGGGCCGGTGCCAGCGCGGGGCCAGCGCGGCTGCTCAAACGGTCCTTTGTTCCCGGCGGGGACACAAAGGGCTCCAGTCCGGCTGGCCGGGGCCAGCGGCGGGGCTGGAGGGGCACGGCAGCGTGGGGGGCCATGGCACCTGCCCCAGAGCTGGGGTGTCCTGGGCGCTGGCTGCACTGGGGTGCTGCGGCTGCAGAGCTGGTGACCACCCCTGCGTAGGAGCCCACGGACTGGGGGTGCCCACCCTTTGTGGGGCACACTGCCCCTGTCCAGGACCCTCCAAACACCCACCCAGAGGCTCAGGGGGTGAGTGACCTCWCAGCAAATCAGARTGTCCCTGCTCAGGGTGTGCTGGCATCACCCCCRCCGCCGGCCGCCCTCCTGATGGTGGGGGGCCAAACCCTGCCCCGCTTTTGGCTGGTGGTTGCTATGGGAAACCCGTGGGTTTCCCCTGCTGATGGGCTGAGCCCCTCTCCATCTCACGGGAATGGTTGCTGTGGCAACGCATCCCCCCTGCTGGTTGGATGGATGGTGAGAGGACCACATGGGGAGGGGACACCCGCTGACACCCCCGTGCCACCCCCAGACCCTGGCTGGGCGTCCATCAACCGCGGGGTGCTCATCTGCGACGAGTGCTGCAGCGTGCACCGCAGCCTGGGCCGCCACATCTCCATCGTCAAGCACCTGCGCCACAGCCCCTGGCCCGCCACCCTGCTCCAGGTGGGTRTTGGGGACRCYGGGATGTGGGGACACGCACAGCAGGACCCCCGTGCCCACCGGGCCTGCCTGTCCCCGCAGATGGTGCACACCTTGGCGAGCAACGGCGCCAACTCCATCTGGGAGCACTCGCTGCTGGATCCGGCGCAGGTGCAGAGCGGGCGCCGGAAGGCAAACCCCCAGGACAAAGTGCAGTAAGTGCCCCCCGTGCTGTGGGGAGGGGCTCAGCCCCGGCTGGGAACCCCCTYCTCACCCCAAAACCCGCTGCCCACCCCCAGCCCCACCAAGTCGGAGTTCATCCGTGCCAAGTACCAGATGCTGGCCTTCGTCCACAAGCTGCCCTGCCGGGATGACGACGGTGTCACTGCCAAGGACCTCAGCAAGGTGGGGTGGGGGCTCAGGGACCCCCTTTGGCCGTGGGGACGGATCCCCCCATTACCAGCCCTCTCCYCCGCAGCAATTGCACTCGAGCGTGCGGACGGGCAACCTGGAGACCTGCCTGCGCCTGCTCTCGCTGGGTGCCCAGGCCAACTTCTTCCACCCGGTGAGTGCTGCTGGGGCTTGGGCACCCCAGAATGGGTCAAGAGGGGATCTTGGAGCCCCATCCCACGTGCGGGCTGCGGCTCTGAGGCTGCCCATGCCTGCAGGAGAAGGGCACCACGCCACTGCACGTGGCCGCCAAGGCCGGGCAGATCCTRCAGGCAGAGCTGCTGGTGGTCTACGGTGCCGACCCTGGGGCGCCCGATGTGAATGGCCGGACCCCCATCGACTATGCCAGGTGAGGGCAGGGAAGGGGGTGACCCCTGCCTGCAGCCACCCCTAGGGTGGGCATCACCCCTGCCGGCCCTCCCACAGGCAGGCAGCGCAGCACGAGCTGGCGGAGCGGCTGGTGGAGTGCCAGTACGAGCTGACCGACCGGCTGGCCTTCTACCTCTGCGGCAGGAAGCCGGGTGAGCGCAGGGGTCTGGGGTGAGGGGGCTACCCTGGAGTGACCACGGGGCCCCACTGACCACCCCTCTCTTTGCGCAGACCACAAGAACGGGCACTACATCATCCCGCAGATGGCTGACAGGTGAGCGCCCGGCGCCCGTGGCCCCGCTGCCCTGTCCCATGTCCCCCCCAGTGTCCCCGCTGGGCTGAGGGGGGACCCCAGTCACTGGAGCATCCCTGGGGGGCGGGGGGTCGGCGTGCCCGCGCGTTTAACGTCCGCCTTTATCCTGTTCTTCCCTCCGCTGCCTTCTCCGGAGCGCAGGGTGCGCCCAAAGTGCATGGCACAGAGGTATTGTCCGCTCGGCTCCGGGGGCCCCCCATGCTGCTGGCATGGGYCCCCCCTGCAGCCCTGGCCGCTYGGCCCAGCCCACACCCGGGGGGCAYTCRGGGAGGGGGGTCCCGCTCGCCCTCTGCCACCTCATCCCCCTGTGCCTGCCCGCCGGCCCTGCTTGATGAAGCCCCCAATGCCTGAGGGGGGTCCCTGTCCTGGTGGGGTGCAGATGGGGACTGTTTTGGTGGGAGCAGGCCAGGAATAACCCCCACTTTTTGCTTCCTCCCTCCCCGTACCCCCCAGCCTGGACCTCTCTGAACTGGCCAAGGCAGCCAAGAAGAAGCTGCAGGCGGTGAGTGGGGCCGGGGCAGGGCTGGGGGGTGGACGTCCCCGCCTGCTCCTCTCCTCCTGCCTGACGCCTTCCCCCGTCCCGCTGCAGCTCAGCAACCGCCTCTTCGAGGAGCTGGCCATGGACGTGTACGACGAGGTGGACCGTCGGGAGAACGACGCGGGTGAGCGGGGGACGCGGGGCGCAGCTCCCCGGGGCCGGGACGGGGCGGGCGCGGCGGCGCGGGGAGGAGCAGGCGGCGGGGCCGCGGCTGAGCCCCGCGCTCCCCCCGATCTGGAAGCGTCYGCCGGGACCGCAGGCCCCTCCTTCTTCATTCCTACGGCCGGGGAGGTTTGCTCAGCTGAGGGGCCGCCGCTGGGTGCCGGGCTGGGGTGCTGCCGGAGGTGGGTGCCGGGATCCCCCGGGGATGGGGGCTCAGCCTGCAGCGGTGCCCTCGCTCTTGGGGGTGACGGGGCGGGGGCTGACCCGTTTCTGTTTCGGGGCGGGTGCCAACAGAGGTGTCAAACCCTCTTCCCGCCGGCTGGGGGGTGCTGAGCTGGTGCCTGGAAGGGTGAGGGGCACRGAGGGGTCCTGCTGGGGGGCGCAGAGGGAACCCTGGCCCTGCTGGGTGTCTGGGGGAGGCGATTCCCGTCAGCCCGGCCGGGCTCTGCTCCCAAACCCGGCGGGCTGGCCCCGCGCCCGCGCCTGCGTCCTGCCGGCTCCGGGCCCTGCAGCCTGCATGGCCGGGGGGCTCCAGCCCCGGTGTGGCCCGGGGTGTGACCCCAGGTGCCTTCCTGCAGTYTGGCTGACGACGCAGAACCACAGCACGCTGGTGACGGAGCGCAGCGCCGTCCCCTTCCTCCCTGTCAACCCCGAGTACTCGGCCACGCGTAACCAGGTGAGGGCCCCTCCAGGCGCGACTTCTCTGCTTGCCCAGACCTCCACTCACCCCTTGTTCCCCCTCCTGCCCCAGGGCCGGCAGAAGCTGGCCAGGTTCAACGCCAGGGAGTTCGCCACCTTGCTCATCGACATCCTCGGGGAAGCCAAGCGCCGGCAGCAGGGGAAGAGTCTGCTGAGCCCCACAGGTGAGGAATGGAGGGCAGTGAGGTTGGGCCSAGCGCTGCCCCCTGCCCTGTGCTCAGCGCCCCCCTGCCCTCCCCCAGACGCCCTCGACTACTCGCTGCGGAGCCAGAGTGACCTGGACGACCAGCACGACTACGACAGCGTTGCCTCTGACGAGGACACRGACCAGGAGCTGCTGCGCAACGCCTCCCGCAACAACCGCGCCAGGGTGAGCCCGGGCCCCGGCCGGGACCCCCACCYGCACCCCTGGCTCTGGAACCTCACACTGAGCTCCTCTCCCTGCAGAGCATGGACTCTTCCGACCTGTCGGATGGCCCCATCACGCTGCAGGAGTACTTGGAGGTGAAGAAGGCTCTGGCTGCCTCCGAGGCCAAGGTGCAGCAGCTGATGAAGGTGAACAACAGCCTGAGCGACGAGCTGCGCCGGCTGCAGCGCGAGGTGGGTGTGGGGCCTGGGGAACCCCCTCCTCAGCGTGCCCCCCTRCTCCTCGCTGATGCCTTCCCTGGTGTGCCGACTGCAGATCCACAAGCTGCAGGCAGAGAACACGCAGATCCGGCAGCAGACTGGTCCTGCACATCCGACCCCGGCCCCCAGCGAGCGGCMGGAGCACGGGCACCCCCCAAGCACGGCCCCCCCGCACCGCCGGGATCGCCAGGCCTTCTCCATGTAYGAGCCGGGCTCGGCGCTGAAACCCTTTGGGCAGCCGGTGGATGACCTGGTGACACGGCTGCAGCCCTTCAGCCCTGGCGTGAGTGTGCTGGGGTGGGCGGGAGGGTTTTGGGGTGCAGCAATTTCCCCCAGCCCCAACAGCGTGCTGGGTCCCACCCCACGGGGCCGTAACCTTTCGTGTGTCGCCAGGAGGTGGAGGACGAGGCTCTGTACTCCATGCACATCCCGGCCAGCGTGTACCGGGTAAGGGGGCCGCAGCGGGGGCGGCTCCTGCATGGGACATGGTGGCTGTCGCCTGCCCAGGATGTGGCCTTTGGGATGTCCCGTCCCCCCGCCGCCCTGCACCCCCCCGGGTCAGGCCGGGGACCTCCCCAAGGGACGGCGGCTGCGGGATGTTCCTGCATGCAGGGTGGCGGTGTCCCCTGTGCTCRTCCTCCCCTGCACGTCACCGGGGTCGGCTCCAGACCCTCCTGCACCCTGTTGAGCTTGGCCTTTCCCTCTTCTCCCCCTCCAGATGCGGAAAGGTCCGTCTGCCTCCTCGGTGCCCTTCCCTCCATCCTCCCCGCTGCTCTCCTGCCCGCCTGATGGTGCCCGACACATGGTGATGTATTGGGGACGGGGAGCAACTCTTGGGGTGGGGAGACCCCCCCGATCCTGTGTGGGGATGGGGCTGGGCAGGACTTGACTCTGCTCCTCTCCTCCCCAGAGCAAGCTGGACCGGCACGGCAGCGGCACCGACAGCGACTACGATAACACACAGGCTGGTGAGGTTCTGATCAGGTGCGTGGTGGTGCTGGGGGCTGCACCAGGGTGTGTGGGGACACAGGGACACGGGGCTGACACCCAGCGTGGTTGGCTGGTCCCTRCAGCATGGAGGGGAAGCGGTTTGTGGAGCTGAGCAAGGATGAGGACTTCCCSCACGAGCTGGACCCGCTGGACGGGGAGCTGGACCCTGGGCTGCCCAGCACCGAGGATGTCATCCTCAAAACGGAGCAGGTCACCAAGAACATCCAGGAGCTGCTGCGGGCAGCACAGGAGTCGAAGCATGACAGGTACACCTGGGGCACAGCCTCAGGGTCCCTCTGGACACCAAGGGGGTCACAGAGGGCCATGCCTTGTCACCCACCATGGGCGGGAGCCATTGTCCTTTCTGACCTTTTCTCCTTGCCCCCAGCTTTGTGCCCTGCTCGGAGAAGATCCACTCGGCTGTAACGGAGATGGCATCGCTCTTCCCTAAGGTAGGAAGGCGGCATGTCCCTATGATGGGGGTGATCCCCACCAGACACTGTCAGCACCCTCAGCGTGGGTTCTGACACCGCTCCTGTGCTCTGCCACAGAAACCGGCRCTGGAGACGGTGCGGAGCTCCCTGCGGCTGCTCAACGCCAGCGCCTACCGGCTGCAGAGCGAGTGCCGCAAGACCGTKCCCCCCGAGCCCGGCGCCACCGTGGACTACCAGCTCCTGACCCAGCAGGTCATCCAGTGTGCCTATGACATTGCCAAGGCCGCCAAGCAGCTGGTCACCATCACCACGCGCGAGAAAAAGCAGTGAGCGCCAGCCCATGTCCCCCGCCCCGGCCCCCGCGCTCTCAGTTTCTCCCTTCCCTCGGGCAGCAGCTGGCACCTGGGGCAAGCGTGGCTGCCAGTGGCCTTTTCGGGGAGCCGGGGCACTGGGTTCCTCACGCCCCCGTGCTGCCAAGGAGCCAGTGCTCAGCCTGCGGGGTAGGTGCCTGCGCCCCCTGTACAGCCCCCCGCCCGCCCCGCGGTGTGCGCCTAACTTATCCTGTACATAGCCTCTGTAGCTGTCCGTGGCGGCGGTGGCCTTGTACCCCCACCCCCCACCAAGTCCCTCTCTGGGTGGCCGGTACCCCCCGGGGCCACCCACGGCATTACACTGGACTGGGGCGCCCGCGGATCCCCCCTGCCCGGGCGTCCTGACCCCCTCCCCGGGCGTCCTGCCCCGTGCTGGGGCTGCGCTCCCCACTGTAAGATGTGTCCTTGTACATTTGTATCAATAAAGGTGTGAGCATTGCACGGGCGCCCGTGCCCCGGCTCCTGTGCCCACCGAGGGTCCGTGGCTGCTGCAGGGGGTTCAGCCCCCCCGGCGCCGGGCAGGGCTTGGCCACGTGTCCCTCCCGTTTCACCCAGTCCCCTTGGCCCTGCTGGCGGCCATCCCCGGCACAGCCCTGCTGTTTGCCCAGCCCCGGGGCTGGGCTTTCCCAGCACGGCCCCGCCATCGCTCTGCGAACCCGCCGACCGTCGGGGCTGCCGGCCGGGGCTCCTGTCGCCTCCATGCTGTCCCCGGAGGGTTTGGTGGCTGCGGCCGCGGTGCTCGTGGGGCTGGGCCTCCTGGCTTGGTGCCTTTGGGCACGGAGGCTGGAGCTGCCTGGAGACGTGGGAGAAGAGGAGGAGGAGGAGGAGGGGATCCCCTTCATGGCCGAGGAGGGCTGGGGGCACTGCCGGTTGCTTTGCAAGCCCTCGGCTCTGGCCCAGCACCTGGTGCGGAGCTTGGGGCGGTCAGCGGCGCTGAGGGGGGGACGCTGGCCGTGGCCGCGCTGGCCCCGGCTCCAGATGCTGTGGCAGCTCCTGCAGCCACCTGAGCCGGAGCCGKTGGTGACCCGTGAGCTCCTGCAGCTGCCCGACGCTGGGCTGGTGGCCCTGGACTGGCTGGTGGGGCCGTGGGGGGCTGCGGGTGGCAGTGGGGGGGTCTCCAGCCCGGTGCTGCTGCTCATCCCCAACGCTGCAGGGAAGGTGACGGCGGGGCTGCTGCAGCTGGGGCTGCGGGCGCTGGAGCGGGGCTTCATCCCCGTCATCTTCAATCGCCGCGGCCACAACGGCTGCCCCCTCACCACGCCCCGGCTGCAGCCCTTCGGGGACCCCAGGGACCTGCGGGAGGCTGTCACCTACCTGCGGTGCCGGCACCCCTCCGCCTCGCTGCTGGCTGTCAGTGAGGGCTCGGGCTCGGGGCTGCTGCTCGCCTACCTGGGCGAGAGCGGCTCCTCCAGCCGCCTGGCCGCCGCCGCCTGCCTCTCCCCCATCTTCCGTGGCCGCAACTGGTTTGAGGCCGGGATGCCCTGGCTTTACGAGTGGCCGCTGCTCCTCCACCTCAAGCAGGGATTGAGCAGGTCAGTGGARTCCCTTGGGCTTGGGAAGGTGGAGSGGGGTGCCCTGGGAACCCCTCGGTGCTCCCCGGGGTGTGCATGAGGTCGGTGCTGCTGCTGTCACCGGGAACCCCAGTGCAGGGGCGGAGGTGCTGAGGGCAGCAAAATGTGCTGGTTAATGAACACCAGCCTGCAGCCGGCTGCCATGGGGCCAGCTGGGCCACCACATGTGTCCCCAGCCTGGCTGGGGCTGCAGCAGCATCTTGGGGTTCCTGAGCTGGGAGATCTGTCACTCCTGGGAGGGGTTGGTGAAGCCCCTGTGTGATGCTGGACCCTGCGGGTATGAGGGGGGCTGGCCCCTCTCCCTGCACCACCCCTTGTCCCTGGTACCCAACCCTCCCGTGGGCCCTGGGGGTGGGCAGGGGGCTGTGACAGCCGCCCTTCCTTCCCAAGGGGTCTGGATTCCCAATTGCCCAACACAGCCAGGCTGGAGTGGGCCGAGCACGGGCTGGGACAGGACACAGCAGCCTGGGCCAAGGCCTCGGGCAAGTGGCACCTCCCCAGGTGGTGCTGAGGGCTTGTGGAGGGCAAAGGGACCCTGCAGGTGGGCAGATGGGGGCCAAAAAAATGCAGGCAAACCCCAAAATATGGGAGCAAACAGGTGGCAGGTGCAGCTGCAGCAAAGCCCCGATGGGTGCAGCAGATACAGTGCTTTCTGCAGCGATGGGGATTGGGGGGTGGGCAGCAGAGGGTCTCCCCCCTCCCTGTTTCTCGATCCCCACTGCTAATGCTGCTGTCACGGCAACGGAAAGGGAGCGCCGGCTGTGGCCCGTTGTCATGGCACCTGGGCTGCACTGTGGGGACCCTCCAGGATCCCTGGCGAGGGCTGGGACAGGCCCCTACGCCACTCTGCTGTTGGGGCACTCGAGGTCACCCCTATTCCCTGCGGGCAGGGCCAGGACTGTCGAGTGGCCCATGGGCACACGAGCTGGTGGCACCCCCACGGCAGCATCCCTGTAACCCCCAGCTCCAAGTGGCATCCCTAAGACCCTCAGCCCCCATGGCAGTATGCCCCAGCCGCTGCCAACACTCCTGTGGCCCCCATCCCACGAAGCATCCCCTAAGTCCCCAGCAGCGTCCCCATAGCCCCCAGCCCCCGGTGGCACCCCCAAGCCCACAGCGGCCGCCCCATCCCCGCAGGTACGCSAGGTCCCTGGCCGAGGTGGTGGACACGGACAGGCTCCTGGGCAGCCGCTCGYTGCGGGAGCTGGAGGAAACCCTCTTCTGCCGGAGCCGGAGCCGCCCCAGCAGCTGGGAGTGCTACTGGGAGCGCAACGAGCCCCTGCGCGACGCGGACGAGGTGGCGGTGCCGGTGCTGTGCCTCTGCAGCGCCGACGATCCCGTGCGCGGCCCCCCGGCCCCGAGCCTGCCCCGGGAGCTCTTCCGCAGCAGCCCCTACTTCTTCCTGCTGCTGACCCCGCACGGGGGGCACTGCRGCTTCCCCCGCCGGGGGCCGGGGCGCTGCTGGGCCCACGAGGCCGTGCTGGARTATTTCAGGGCCATGGCCGAGTTCCTGCGGACAGAGGAGCGGAGGAAGGGGCTGCCGCGGCCCCGCAGGTGGGGGGGTCCCCCCGTCGAGCCCCCCGTGTTCACCTGGCAGAGGTCCTACACGCGGTAGCCCCCCGGGGCAAGGTCTCACAAAGGCAGGCAGACACTCCGTGTACTAAAATTACTTTATTACAGTTGATTTTTTTTTTTAACATTTCCTTTGCTATGATACAAAGGATACTTACAAACAAAATATTACATATGACCTTATTTTTTTTTTTCTCTTCTCTTATTTTCTGACAACTTGGTAACAGCTTTAAATGCACAATCTATACAATTAATACAGGTTATATATGAGCTATAATGTATGTTGAACCAGAAGAATACCAGAATACTGACAATATACTGTACATTAAGCCTTACCAGTTAGTGCTCGTGGCATTTTCTACAAGAAGGAAAACGCACACCTGTAGATTCACTCATACCAGCTGGTGCTACCAGACACGGAAGCAGGAAGGAGTTTAATTCCCCTGGTTAAATCCTTCGTGGCCCATCACCGTGGTGCTGAGCCTGGAAACCTCAGACCAGTGTTCATAGTAAAACAGCAGATATGTGTGTGTTTTTTTCTATCTAATGCTCTGTGGCACAGCACGGCACCGGCCGGGCTCGGCCATACCTGGATAATGCCCCAGAGCAAACGGCCACGGCGCTGGGGCCGGGTGCTGGGCGAGCTCTTGTCGGGGAGCTGGACCTCCTTAGGGAGGGGGAGAGGAGGAAGAGGAGGAGGAGGAGGAGAGGAAAAGCAGCAACAGCTTTGCTGTCATCAGCAGGCAGCTCTTGGGTTTGTGCACATGAACAGGCGGGTGCCGAGGGGGGAAGAGCAAGCCCAAGGCACGGCGATCCCGGCACAGCTCCGAGCCCAGCAAACCCTCCACSGGCTCGGGCAGCAGCTGCCCTGTGGTCACCTCCTCGCCAGGAAAGGTTTGCTTTTGTTTTGCAGCCAAAGCCAGAGGTGTGTGGCTACAGGTGTGCACTTCCCCTCCTCCCGCCGGGGTCTACATCGCACTGATAAGGTTACATTTTTGTTTTTTATTTAATTTTTTTTTTCTTTTTAAAGCAACCAGCAAGTGAAGCATTTTTTTAGTTGACTGGCAAAAAGACCTGGCATTTGCACAAAAGCTGCAAATGGAAAAGAGCCATCCCCTCCTCCCACCCGCTGCATCCCAGCCCAGAAAAATCCCAAACTGTTGGTGGAAGAAAGAAAAAAAAAACACAACAGGGGTGGAGGAGAGGAAGGGGAGGGGGAACAGGTTGGAAAATACCAGGTTTGAGTTAACATTTCCTTGACTTCACACAATGCTTGTGCAAAAAGAAACAAACCCTCCCAAACAAACAAAAATCCCAAACCCAGAAACATGCTGGAAATAATGAAAACAAATGGAAAGTAATATATAAAATTAAAAATATAAATAGGATGTCTGGCTGACTGGTAGAAGAATAGGTCATTTAGGTTACAAAAAGGAATATACATTCAAGAGGCTCTGAACCCAGTGGGGTAACTGATGTTAAACTTGTGTTAATAGTTAGGCTAGAATTCTCAAGTTTGTCTTTAAAATCTTCACAACACAAGCAAGCTATTTTTAAAAAATATACACTATACACACCTCACACAGCTTCTCCTATCCGTATTACACACGTTACGCTACCCTCCCATCCACTACACCGAGGGGGGGTCCCACTGCCAAGGGGCCCGGGGTGTCCCCCCATCCGGTCCCGACCCCCCGGCCCCGCGGTGGCGGTGGGGCAGCGATGGCTGCGGGGCCGGGCAGGTCGCTTGGCCCCTCCACATCTTTACCACAACCTTCTCAAAGCATTTACAAGTCACCAAAGGGCTGTAGCCTTTTATGTTATACACACTTCACTTTGCAACGTTAATTATTTACATCAGGGCTGCCCCCCCATCTTTTAGCTGTTTCTAGGCAGGTAAAAAAAAAAAAAAARTTCCTGTTCCAAGCAAGCAGGGGGAAGAGCTGTGGGGGGTTAGGAGGGAAGAAAAGCTGAAGAAAGGAAGCGGGTGGTTTGCTTGCCAGAAGCCAAACCCGTACGCGCACGTCTGCCTCTCCTTCTCTGATCCTTGAATCCTTACAAGCTTCCATTCCCTACAACCTCCAGGACAGCCAGACCCAGAGAGCACGGCCTCACCGGCGCTCAAACTCCTCTGCTCGCAGCTTCCTGGGATGCTCAGCACAGCTACTGACTCACACGCTTGCCTCTGCCACAGGACACGGAGCATAGATCCTGACCATTCCTAGGAGCCCACCCTCACTCAGCAGCAGGTCTTGCAGGGCAAGCCAGCTGTGGCAGGGCAGGAACAGCAGGAACCCCAAAAGCCACCACACTGCACCCCAAACTCGCCCTTGGCAGCTGCCACCAGCCACAGTMAGGCTCTGCCGGAGCCGTGCAGACACAGCGGCCGCCGACTTCAGCTTGTCAACAACCCTGCGCTGATTTCTGCACTCTGCTGAGCTCAGAGTTGCCATAGAAATGTGTGATCCTGGCACTAAAAGCAGGCAACGATCTCAAATCAAAGTCTTTTTTTGTTTTGGGTTTTTTTTTTTTTTTCCTCCAGTAGATTTAGATGAACTCGGATTTAAGACAAAAGCAGTTGGAAAGGGAAAAACAGATCATTTCTAGAGAGATTGAAAAACATAGTCACAAAGCCGGTATTAAACTGCAGCAAAGAACCTGAACTTGGTTCCTGTTGAGTTCAGCTCCAGAGCAAGCTCCAAGCCACTGCTCTGTCCCTCGCACTGCCCTCTGTGCGGCACACGACGCTCAAGGGAAGGAGATTCCACACAGCCACCAGGGAAAACCCAGCCGGAAGCTGGAAGCTGAAAGCCCCGGGCCAGCGGCTGTTGGCCTCCCCAGCTCGCAATATTTAAGCACAAATTCCTTACAGCATCATTGGACAAGTCTCAGGGATTAGGTGCATGCTGAACTACGACTGGCAATTACAGTAGCTTTTTGCTAGCTGGCACATACTGTATCTATAAATTTTAGTACAAAAACTTAAAAAATACAGAAACTAGGTCAATTTGTTAACTACATATTTACAGTTAATTACAATTCTTTTCACTGACAATAATTAAACTAATTGTCAGTGAAAATTCAAACTGTGCATGTTCTGAGGTACCCGTACTCAAGGGTGGGGAGTGGGGCAGGGGGCCRGAGGGGCGAGGTGGGGGGAAGTTTCCCCCTGGGTTTGTTCACATCCATGGGGGCAATACTCGGCCCTCCTGGTTCCTGGTCTCACTGTGTGCACTCAGAGAAAGCAAGGAGAGCGGGAGGTGACATTGGGGTCTGTTTTCCCTGGGACATGGCTTTAGGATGTTTTGAGGATGCCAGGCAGGTGCAGAGCCAATGGTCATGTCCCAAACTGCCTTCTCCCCTCCAGGGAGCCTTCAGGTGAAGTGCAAGTATCGAGACCCACAGCTCAGTGGTTAAGGTGCTTGTTTGCCGGCAAATCCGATTTACTAAGTCCCTCTCTAGCTGACAAAGGGCTCGCCCTTCCCCGGAGAAGGGGGCAGGGATGCAGCAGGCAGCATCACAGCCCCAGCTGGCTGAACTTCATTGCGCAACAGGAACCCGGGTTATCTGCAGCCACCGCTCCCTGGTGAGGTGATGTTTACTAGAACCACTAGATCTATCAGGTTTTCTTATTTTCTGGCTGTAAACAKCAACCCCCAACCCTCCAAAGCGCCTCACATGTATTTCTCAAAAGATTCCGGCTCAATCGATTCGTAAAAGTGCAAACTCAAAACAACCGCAGCAGAGGGACAGTGACCAGTATCCCTGCCTGGGTATCCACTGCTCCTCTGTCCTTGGCACACAGCTCTGGGCTCACTGCGGGCCAACACTGGCATGGGAACATCCCACAAACAGGAGCACAGCTAAAGACAACACCACTCCTTGGGAAAGGGTAAGAACGACCCAACCAAACCTGAGCCTCTCGTAAAAACTCAAAAGAGATCTTCCAAAAGGGACAGGGTGAAGAATTGCCTCCGAATTCTCTGGTAGCACAAAGAGAGCCCAGGATTGGCATTCTGCTGAGCTGGCGGGGCGTCCTTGGGGGAAATGCGTGACCTGACACAGGCGGGAGCTGCTTATCCCCTGAACTGCCAGATGCCTCCCTAAGATGGGGTCTGTAGAGGACAAAGGAGAAGGTCAGAAGGGTCTTCACAGCTTGAGGAGCTGGTGGTGTCCAGCATGGCACTCACCCCTCTACTATGAGAAAGACCAGGGCAAGATTTCCTAGAACTGCAGAGCAAGCACCCAGGAGAGGAACGAGGCTGTCCGCTGCTGGCTGGACTCGAGTGACAAACACATAGGCCTAAGCAGAATAAAGAACGGGCCAAGAGCATCTCTGTGTGTAAATATTGAATGTATAGATCATACACACACATGTACTTTAAATCTTCCACTTGAGCTTCTCTTTTGCCCCTCCACACAACCTAAGAACCTCCAGGTATCAGACACACGCTAAGGCAGTCAGAGTGTTCAGAGCTAGCGGCGGCTCCACCTCAGGAATGCCAAAAGCCAGTGCCGGTGCAGCGAGCCAAGACCGTGCCGGGCTTGTGATCTCTCACGGTGAGACGCAGCTGGGGACTCTGAGCTCAGCCTGCTGAGCACTTCACCGGCCCACTCACCGCCTCCCCTGCTCGCCTATCGCTAAACCATCTTGTTTTCCTCTCTGCTGCCTTCTGACTTTCTGGTACCCTCAGGGAGCTCCCTCCTCTCCTTCACAGCACACCCGCAGCAGCTACCCTACCYTCTCATGCCCCAGAAAAAGCAAGCTGCAATTAGCAGGGCTGCACTTCAGCGAGGGTTCAGCCCTGGCACAGCCTGTGCCATGCCCATGCCCTCGCCCCGAGAGCCCTGCTGAGGGGTTGCTTTTGCTCACAAACAGGAGCGCTAAAGAACAGCAGAACTGAAGTGCCCTGACAGAAATGCACAGCATGAGGTGTGTGTGCACCTATACCCACACACACGTACATACAGAGTATATAAATATATACAAATGAGATACCATATATATATCCAGAGAGATGTGCGTATTCAACAGAGTAATGGTAGACAGTGGTACGATAGGATTTATTGCCTCTCAAGAAATGGCACGTAAGCAGGGTTGAGGGGCTGGGAGCGATGGATCCTGGGGGGTTAAACAACAGCACAGCCCCAGGATCACCCTGGCTGCACCCCCGTGCAGGTCACAGCGAGTGTGCAGCACACGTTCTTCCGGCGCGCGAGGGCTGGGKGGGTGGGACACAGAGCGATGCCAGCCTGGCCGCAAGCCAGGCAAGTAATGGCTGCAGGGAATTTTTCTGTGGAGAAGTTTGGTATCACACCACATATTTAGTTGTACAACCTCTTTGAAGCTCACAGGCTTGGARGGAATGCAGGTGAAACAGAGCTGTGGCCTCCATTTCAGCGCTGCATCTGAGAGGAAAGCATGTAATGTTCAACATGGAAGGGAGAGGTGGCTGCTGGCTCCCTGGGACCACGGAGAACAGGGAAAACAGGGTCCCTTTCACTGATTTGAAATAAAACCAAAGGAAACTCGAATCAGAAAGAGATAAAAATGCTGGCTACTCTGTTTTTCCATCTCTGGGCTAAGCTACACCAGAACTTCAGGTCTTTGCAGAGGGGAGAGAAAAGTAACCACAGAAAAGAGACTTCAAGGGTCAAGCTGGTGATTTTAAAATACTGCAATAAAGTTTGCAAAGTAGTCCACACAGAAGAGTTCCCCAGTGTTAAATACAAACGTAAGAGATGCAAGAGAACATCTTTGCTGAGGTACTGGAGTAGTTTCCACAATTTACAGATTACAGYAATTTTAAAACCAAAGTTAGGGCATGACTGCAATGAGCACAATATGGAGCATTTGGCCTCACTTAAAAATGCCTCACTTTTAAAAATAAAGAGTTTGCAAACTGATTCAGAGAGTGTTTGCATCTCTCTAGTGCACAGTTGTTCATGTATCTCAGAAAAAAATCTGAGATACATTAAAATTCTCAACACCTAGGGCCTCCTCAAATACCTCTAAGGCAGAGCCTGACCCTGAGCTCCTCTGGCTACAGCTGTGTAATGAGGTGCTTCCTCTYGAGATCAGGCAGTTTTGGGACAGCTTTTCTTCCCCCACGTACACACAGGGACACACACATTTAGACCAGTTGATCTGAATCAGTTTTTGCAAACTATTTTAATTAAAATATTAACTTGTTGGAATAGTCCAGGTCTGCACATGATATACATGTAAAAATGGTTACTACACAATTCTTTTTGAATACAAAAAAAGCCAATATGGGATAGCCATCATTTGGATTCAGCATTCAGTCATGCTTGACATTACACAAAGAGATGTGTTGAGAGAATTCTGTTGAAGTAGCTCAATTTAAGCCAGAGACTTTGACCAAATTCAAACCATAACAGAAGCAGAACGAACCCACTGAACTTGCAGGTATAGCCTGTGTGCCCACTGTAGCTGCTGCTGTTTGGGATAGAGGAGCTGAACTCAAAATGCTGTGTTAGCACCATGCTCTGGGCACACCCTCCACACTCACATGGTGAACCCCAAAACAGTTTTGGCCTTTCATTTTGGTTTTGTCTCTCTTTTCAAACCTAGGAAAACACAGGTACCTTTCCTAAATGAGTTTCGCTGCATTTCAACAWCACTGCAATGCAAAAGAAAGACCCCAAAACATCCAATTCCACATAAAGACATAGCAGAGGAAAGGACAGGACAATTCACAGTTACCACCTGCCCCTGGGAGRATCCAGAGGCACCTCCATGGAACCCACACCTCATCCCAGGCTTCTGTCAACTGTTAGTACTACAAAACTCCTTACYAAGGGGCTGCTCAAACATGTTTTGGTAGTTTCCATCTTCAATTAGAGTGATACGCTACATCAGGATGCTAGAAATTCCAGCTGGATTCACCRGACAGTGGCAGAGAGTTAAGGATTGGGAGTGGATGTTAATTTAGCCAATGAAAGAACGCCGTCCTGTCAAGCACTGAACAGCAGCGAGACACTATTTACTATATAAATATGTCACGTGGACAAACATTCGGAAAACCTCGCTTTTGAGCCCTATAAACATATTAAAGGCAAATCCTAGAGTTAGCAGCTAGTGTTTTCTTCAAGATGATTAGTGTGCAAGGAAAAACATTTACAAAGAACCCTGGCTGGTCAGTCCCCAAGACGGAAATCTTCGCCTCAAACCAAACTTCATCTACCTGCTCTTCCCACAGTCCTGGCTGACCCAGACCGTCCTGGCACTGGCACGAGAGCATGGGGGCATCTCTGGTTCCCAGCACTTAGGGATGACACGATGCCACAAAGTCATTCAGTTATGAGACTCCCTGACCCCTTATCAYGGTATGGGTTTCACAACCTCCTTTGCTTCCTTTCAGTAGTACAGCAGCTCCAATGAGCCCTCTGGAAGTAGTGCCTTCTCACACGGTGCGATACGCTGCCGAAATATCACAGCATCTCAAGGGACTGTAGAGGTTGTGAAGTATTGCAGCAATGAAAATAATAAAAAAGGAGCCTCACATGCAGCAAGATCTACAGTGGTGATGTGGGTTAGTCATCAGCTGGGAAAGAGTCATTGGCTCAGCTCCTCCTGGTACACCATGGCAACTAAACATTTCAACAGTTGGCTACACGCTACATGTAAACAGGAAATTGCAACAAGCCAAAAAGGTAATAAATTGGTGGATGTAGTGTAATAATGAAAAACCCGATCAATGGCATTTTGTGACTATGGCATCCTTCAAAACACCTCTGGCATTTGAGACTGATTGGCTGAAAGTCTAAACATTTCTGAATGGAGCAAAAAGGACTACGCTGGGCTCCAAGAATTATTCTGATGCTTAGCTAAAATGAGATGTCACAGTATTAGCTGTACAAGTGCATTACTTACGCTCCTCYGCCCAACCTCATCTGAGCTACCAGCAGCACAGCCAGGGAGTGCCAAAGCAGACAGACAATTTCAAACATTCCTAGCCTGTTTCCTCCAGACAGGTTTACCTACAGAGTTCTCGTGAAGCTGACCAGTGCCTTCTGAGAGAACGTCACTTCTTACACGACATGGAGCGGGCACTTGGGTAGAAGGGCCTTGTTGAGCCCTGGTGTCTCTTGGCCTCTCTTCTCACTTTCTTCCTCACTTACAACTCTTTGAAAATGCCTCTTGGCAGAGGCAATACCCTAGAAATTTATCCAATTTAATGACAAATCAAAATGGAACAGAAGATCCAGCTGTTCCTCCCCTGGATGTTGGTTTAAAGGCAGCTCGCCTGGTTTTTTGCAGGGTGGCAGATCGAAATTTGTGGACATGGGAGGAGGTCTCCATTCTCCCTCAGACTTCCTACATGGATGGCATGATGAGGGCAGTCTGAGGCCCTTCTGTCCTGTCAGTGTGATGACCACCAGCCAACTCTTCTGACTAATTGCATATATTTCTCAGACGCCCTCCCAAGACCCCTCCAAAAGAAAAAAAAAAAACCAAAAACCAACAACAAAACAAAAAACCAAAAACCACCCCCCCAAACCCTGCAGCCAAATACTATGACATCCCAGTTAGTAAACACAAAACGTAATGCTTTACAAAATGAATACAATATTCCATGTGCACCCAGCTTCCACACGTCAGCACCGCACTGAGGAGGCTGCTGGGCTGGTGTCTGTAGGCAGTTTCTGTTGGCAGACAGCTCCAGTGGAATTGCCACCCTCAGTTATTGTTTAAGTTATGTATAAGACATGTGTGAACCATTGGATATTTGTGAAGTAACACTTGTGCTCCTGCTCATGCCCTGCTCCGTCCGTCCCCCAGAAGCTGTCCGCCTCAGAGCCTGGGGGCTGTTGCGGACCCCTATAGCACTACTTCGAGGTACCCCCTGCATGGGCCCCGAGGGGTGACCCCATGGCTGGGGTCCACCTTGCATTGGATGGCCCCAAGCTTGCGGTGGGCCACCCATGGGATGACCCCAGTGAGGTCCTGCACCCCCAGTAGGATTGTGGGACCAGCCAGAAGCTCCCGGGTAGCTGTGGCTGAACGCCTCGGGGGAGAGATTAGAAAGAACCATATTACTAAAACCTAGCCTCATGCTTTCTGAGTCAAAGGCTTCGATCTCGCGAGCTTGACGCTCCAGCAGGCTTCGTATCCGCTCGGTGCGCTCGTTCTGCAATGCCAGCATCTCCTCCTCAATCTAGGAAGGAAAAAAAAGAGACAAATCTGTAGCAGCARGGCAGGCACAGCCTCTGGAGGACCTGTAACAGCAACCCAGGGACTTGCTCCCTGTGTTGGTGCATGAAACTGTTTCTAGATCAGATGTCCATGGACACGCAGCCTGTTCTGAATACAAAAGGGTGAATTTTCTAAGGGTTAAGTCCCACAGACCCACACAGGCCAAAGAATGGTGAACAGCAGTTGGAGTGTGTTGGTCCCCGATGAATATACAAATTTGAGGGATGCAAATCCAAAATTTGCACTGATACCAATGGTTTGACGTAGATTAACCTTTTAAGATGCAGCAGARTCTACAGCTTCCATAGAAGCCTGCTGGGAAAGTGCCTTCAGGTGCAGCCTGCCAACACAGCTTATTGTGACCTTCACTATTTGTAGCTGAATCTGATGATGATTATCATCATGACTGCTGTTTTCTCCAGAATTCAATGCACAAGCCCACATTCAGCTTCCTCTCTAATGTTCACCAGCCAGATTTTCTTAGCTCATGTATTTATCACCTCCTATCTACCCCTTTCCTAATTTGGTTTTCTCATATTTCACTGCCCTGATAACTTTCTCCAGGGTGTGTGACTGAASGCTGAAGGACATAGGCAATGCTGTTTGTGTGGCAGATTATTAGCTAGATGATATGCAAGCTGGCAACTCCAATTTCTCCCCTGTAACACTGTTCCAAATTGGTATCCAAGATTACTTTGGTAGGGGCACTGGGATCAGCACTCTAAATACTGAAAACACAGGACTACGGCCTCCTGACACCCATCAGACAGGGATGAAAGCCTGGCTTATTGAAATCTTTGCAGTCAGGTGGAGAACCAAAACCCATTATCTTCTTGCCAGCACTGAAAAAGCCACTTTTGGACTCAGTGAAAAAGACCAAATGGGTAAAAAGCAGCAGCCAAGACTTTTAGCACAGCTCACTGGCATCTCCCTGCTGTCAGCAGCAACATGGCCAATAGGTGTTATCTTGGTCTGCGCTGAAGGCACTGGGCAGAGCCTTGTACTTGTAAGCACTCTCTTGCCTGAGTCAGGGAATATGCAAAGTAATTTCATCTGGAATTTTGGAAACAATCTGCTCCAGTATGAGTCATCTCCTGAGCCATTTGGGGCTTTCAGAAACTCCTTCTCCACTTGCCTGCTACTCTAGGTGAGTGACAGACTCTGCACCGAGCAGCCCTCCTCACTATTCCAGCTGGAAGCCTCAAAGTCAGCACAGGAAGAAGGTGCCTTCTCTAACATTAGCTCTTTAAAATGCTCTGCTTGTTTTTTTCCCTGCCCAGCTATCTAAGCAGAATCCTCCTTTTTCAATGTCTTCAGCAMGTGACCATTTCTAGTCTCAGTGACAATGTAACACACAGGACTTGGTGCAACTGAACTTCACTGAAAGGCCTGACACTGTGTTAAAGTGACATCAGTCAAACCACTCTGAAAATGAAGTGTCTGAAGCATGTGGGGAGGAAATGACTAAAACTGAAGTCGTTTAAAGACACTCTTGGGACATGCTCATTGCTGGTGTAACACAAACAACATTTTGCATCAATGGGGTTTGGCTACTCCCTCCTTACTCCAGGGTTGGACATGGCACATGTGCTCTGGTGAATTATGGTGACAGGCACCACCAAAAATAAAGAGCAGCCTGCTGAAAAAGAAGCAGACTGCTATGCATACACTAACTAGAGAAATCTGTTTTATTATTGAACACCAAGTACTGACTTTGCCACAGGCTACACATTTATTTGTGCATATAAATGCAGACATTCATCTTGTTCACATACCTGCCCTTTCTCTGGCTGCCAGCTTCAGTTAGCACATGCCAGCAAACACCAGGTGACATCACTGAGGGACCCACACCAGAACACTGGCAACTCTTAGTTCTTACAAAAACAGAACATCACCTCTCCTCCCAAAAAACACCCCTGCAAAAGAACGATGTGTCTGCCTCTGGATCCACATATTTGCCCTTGAGTCGCTGCCAAGTGACTGGAACCCCACCAAGGTGTTATTGCTGGTGCATGATTTGTGATTTTCATGTGCCAAGATTGCACATATTGCAWCAGGAACCTATGAAAGCTGAAGCACCATCAATTTTTTTGCTATTCTAAGGCAATGCAGGGACACAAACACATAGAAAATTATGCTATGTGTTATTTTTATCGTTTTATCTCTCTTAGAGATWTTGCTAAGCTTCCTATCCCTGTTACTGATGCCAAATTCTCCACAGGGGGTTTCCATGCACAAAGACTTCAATCCTGGTACACAATGAAAGACTTCTACAACATTATTACTGGTTGATGTGGGTTTCTTTTGAGTCACTGCAATTTCTAACACTATCTGCAATATATGATCCTCCCACAGAACAGGGAGCACTGGCTCACTGTGGCACTTCCTCCCCAAGCAGCTCATGCCACCAGAGGGCAATGCACCCCCAGAAAAATCCACACTCGTGCCAGGCTGTGACGGGAGCTGGGACTAAAATAACCAACAGTGGTGTCTAAAGACAGCTATTGCACACGGGTGACACATAGGAACTCTGCTTTCACAAATAYGCCGATTTTCTGAGAGTCATTGTCTCCTTGCAGAAGAAAAATGCCAAACAGGGCCATGCTGTCTCCTTGGGGTGCTCCCTCGGCTGGCCAWGAGGTGGAACAGTGCTCTGTGGACTTCCCAGCATCCATCCATTAGTCCCCAGAAGAATTTCAGTGTAAAGAACCTCAGGGCCACAGAGTAATTGCCCTAATTTAATGGGCGATGAACAAAGTTGGGAACAGTTGTGTGAATTGCAATGGCTGACACCCACAGGGGAAGTCAAAGGGGAAAAAAAACTGCAGGAGGAAGGCTGGCTGTTGCACTTCCTTTCACCAGTTTTTGGGGCATTTTCCTTCCCTTGGTCTGTGYAGGCCACTCACATTTCTACACACACATGTGGCACTGCACAGAAAAGCAAACTTCACCAACGAGCACCTGAACACAGGTAGTCAACTACAAGCTGAGATCTGGGGAGCAGCAGATGTGCTGTATCTGTGGCTTTGGCTACTTCAGTTTGCTCGTAATTTCACAGGAAACTGCAGCCCCCAGCTTTAGGTTGGTACTGCCTGTCCTCTGATGGGCCAGGGAAGCCAATCTCCAGCTCAGAGACAGAACAGTTCTCTTTCCCTTCTGCCCAGAGAGGCACGACTCCCTCTGGCACACTTTAGGGAGCTCTATCCCAGCCAGAAGCTGCTCAGGAGGGCTGAGCTGGCAGAAAGTTTAGCCTATGTGTCACTGAGCTTTCAACYCCAGAGAGACAAATACCCAAATGATCTGTGTTACTATATACAGCAAAGGAAGAGCACTTTCTCCCTCATTGATAAATGCAATTTTAGATCTGAAATATGGAGCATGCCAAGGATTGTTCACATGCCCACTTTACCTTCTGCTCAAGGAGGGCCCGGCGGAGGGACACCCTCTGCTCAAGATCACGCAGCTCCCGATCGTGCTGGGCTTCTGCCTGCATCTTGATTTTACTCTGATATGCGTTCAGCAGCTCCAATTCTTGCTGCAGCTGCATCTTCAAAACCTGGCACTCTGCTTCCTGTGCCTCATCCAAACGCAGCTGGGAAAGACAGACAATAGAGACGTTTCACCATGGGGTAACCACTGCTGACACTCCAGGGGAGGACCGCGGTGAGGGGGAGAATGGGATGGGACATTGTTTTCTTAGCAATACAATTGGTCTCTATTGTACTTCGCTTCGCTGAACAGAGGACCTATAGTGACAAAGACTGGTGACAGTGAGCCCACAGCACTGATGCAAGTGATGCTGATGAGCAGTGGCGCCTCAGGAACCACGATCCACACTGCAGAGACCAGACTGCTGGAGGTGCAAACATCCTCAGCTCTCCTTTYGCTACAGGCAAAGAGAAGCTCTCTTGCTCTGTTCTACTGGATTTACCAATTACCTCTACCCAGGAGACTTAAGTCCATAGCCCTGCCAATGCAGGACTTTGGGCACAAGGATATAATGAAATAAACCTAAAAGCAATATGATACTGAACTTTTAACCTTCCCATCGTAAATGAAGCCAGCTACCCTGCCTCACAGTGTTAAATTTGTGTACAAAGTGATGTGAGCAGGACGCAATACTCAAGAATTGCAAAGGAAAGTGCACATTCAGCCATAGCAAGGACTTGAAGCATTGCTCATGTGGTCATTCCTTAAAGAAGGAATCTCTTAAAGAAGGAATCACAGAACTTTCACAACACTTTGACCTCAGATTTACAGTCAAAACTGTGGATTCCTCCATGACTCAATGAGCATCTTCCACTAGCGGGGCATGCTTTGGTTGGTATCATCAACAAATCAAAACCCAAATTAGTTAAGACAGCCAGTTGCACACTGTTTAATGATGCTCTAACAGGGATGTTTATGTTGCCACGTTTCATGCAAAAGCAGACCTCTGGCCACACAGATGCATCACTTTGCATCTCTGCAACAGCAGCTTCAGCTTCAGCCTGCCTGGAGGGGGTGGTAAGTCTTTCCTCTGCATTTGAACTCCACTTTCTAAACACAGAGGAAGGACTGTGCAGGGGATGGCGTGTGCAGCAAGGAAGCAGAAAGCCTGCTGTCAGGATACAGAGCGGTTAAAATGCAAACATCCCTCTTTGGCTGAGGAACCCTGGGTCCCTCGGAGGCGACTCACAGCTTGTGTAGAGAGCATTTCATTAATGCTGTGATCATACTGCTCAGCCAGGATAGCCAGCTTCCGGGTCTGCTCCTCCTTGAGCCGTTTGAGGACAGCTTTATGTTCACTCTTTGGCGTGGTCTCCAGCAGATGGTTTCTCAGTGCTTTGTACTGTCTGGTTTGGATCTTGCATGTATCCTGAAACTGCTTCTTTATCTGTAGTTCTTTTGACTGGAAAGATGGAGGGGACACAAAGAAAAAACCAGCATGTTTCAAATGAACGAAATATCCATTCAAATGGATATTTAGGATTACATTAAGGATATGAGTTCAAGAATCCACAAATGTATATTAACATCTAGAGTGCAAGGAGGGAAGCAAAATACACAAGAGGCAATGACTATTGCTGCAGCTGCTTTGACACTGCTACTGTGCGAAACAATTACAATACAGACACTTTTATAACAAAGCTCCAGCCTAAATACAGCTGTCTCTGCACAAAGAGCCTCACATTTGTCACTGGACTGGATCCAGTCCTGGGTGTTGCTTTTCAAGAAAAGTTCTTGAGGGACAGGACTAATATTTATTAGCACCAAAAGCCATACTTACACGACTGTGCTTGTATGGCACATATATATGAACAGCACTTAATGTTATGGAAAGAAGCAGATCTGGTGCATGGGAGAACACAGGAAAAAAGAGCAATGCTTTTTCCATTGAGGGTTTGATGAATATAAGAYGCATTCTAACCCTTGATATCATGAGCCTGGCTTTCATAAAGAAGCCCCAGAAAGACTAGATGTTTTAAAATGTACACCACGAACAGCAATATGTGCTGGTCTAGAAAACAAAACAATTCCCCAGTCCCACTAAAGGTTTACTGGAGATGGAGTTTTCCTCCCTTTGCACTTGCTAGCATCTCTGCAATGTTTGGAGATATAGCTGTGACTGCACACRGGGTTGGGAGACACCAGTCCCGGAAAAGATATTGGGATCCAGTTTTGCTGTATGTCCTTGATTGTTTTTCTTTGTTTTTACCTGCCTCCAGAGCAGCTTGTGAGGGTTTACATCTACTATATGTTTCAAGATCTTGGAAAGGACAGTGTTCTGGAGTTCTCTGTATCCTTCTATGGGATGGCTGGCAGGGACACTTTTAACAAAGCAAAACCCAGAAGTGATRAGTGATGGTGGTTAACTGACAGATGGTCAAGTTCACCATGGTAAGAATAAATAAATAAATAAACACAAATCACTAAAATCAGACATCAGGGCCTTCCCACCATTAGGCATTACGCCAGAAGCACTAGAGGCACGAACTGAGCACAGGACCAGATTCCTGTTCAAGTTAGAAGAGCTCTGGGATCTGAACCAGGGAGGCAAATATCTGTGCATGGCCACACCAGCCACTCCACTGCTTGCTCCTGGCAMTAACTCAGGGCTCACCAGGGCAGGTGATCAGCACAGCACTTGCAGCCACCTCAAAAGGTGCAGTGGGATCAGACAACACACCCAGCCCAAGCACACTTAGCTGCATAAAACAACAATAATAYTTCGTTAACCTGATGCAGAGAACAGAACAAAGATGGGTTTCATTCAAATCAAAACATGTATCATGAAGAGGAATGCATCACTTTTAACCTTTCTAAATTTCACAGAAAGTTATTTCCTTCCAGGAAACCTTTAAGGTTGTTTCTTACTGCCGTTAAGGGAAGTGTCAGCAGGTTACACATTCCCATCAGGGACCTGGTCACAGCAAAAYACTATCAACCTATTTTGTCCTCATTTTCTGTGAAGTCTTGCTTGGACACCAGACTCTGTTTACAAGCTTCCAATCCAAAAGCTTTAACAACAGGAAACAGAAGGGAGGGGTAAGATTTCCAGTCAGACTTCTGACAAGATCATTTTGACCTAGTATTGTGAAATACAGCAAGAGGGTATTTGCATCACAATTAACACACTCAAAATAATAACAGCCGTTTTCACTGAAGGGTGAATTCTAGTTATGGGTCCTTCTGGTGCTGTCATAGAACAGACACTGACCGTTAAAAAYCTGCTTCCAGGACAAAGGGCCTCACTAAATAACAAAGGGAAAGCCTGAAATGTGCCCTTGAGGGAAAACGTTGCTGGAGAGAGAAACTGAACAAATGGTCAAATTATCTATTCAATTAAAAATACTTGCCTGCATTAGTCAGAAGCAGGAGAAGGAGTTAATGCTAGARAACAGCCTCGATAAAGAGGGGATTGTGCTACAAACCCAACGGTTGTCCACGGGCTGCGCTATTAGCACTGCGTGTACGCAAAGGTGCAGGATTGACAGCTCAAGCCTGAAATCCTTCACTAATCACAGAACAGCCATGCAAAGCAAAGTGCAAGCTTTCCATGCTCCCTGCCAAACGCTCCAGCCCCGTGCTCCCYGGAAAAGGGAAAGGGTTGGAGAGTCTGCAGGGGTGAGAGGGCAGCCAAGCCCCTGCAGCACAGAGGTACCACAGATCCTGCTGTCCCGACTGCAGCCAGGCAAGGAGAACGGACATGCTGCCCACTCGTGTTTGCACCACATCACCTTGGGGAGGCAGAACTCATTCATGCTAATCTCAGAGGGATCAACCTAATACAGCTGCTTCAGTTTTATTCAGCTCAAGAGTGCAGCACAGCTTCCCTGTGAAGTCATCAGCTATTTATACACTATATCCTTGGAGATTCTCAACAGTGATCAGATGGTCCCTTGYTCTCACAAGCCAGGTTTTCACTATTTAATTTTATTCTAATATTGGCAAATCAGGTATATTTTTTTCTTTTCTGAAGTTCTGTTTTCAAGTAGGTTATTTTCTCTGTAATAAGGTAACTTGCAAGTGGAGAGAACTAAGATGGAAAATATCATGTAGAGGAAAGATGTAAAACAACAAAGAAACCCCATGCTCAGTATGCCATACACTCAGAAATTCTGTTACTGGCACAGCTGAAAACTGGGTGGAGAGAAGAAATCTGCCCCCTCAAAGGAAATGTACCAGGCAGCTTTGTGAAAGGCCTTATACTCCCTTCTCAGACACTKCAGAATAAACCACTGGACTTCTTCGGATGAAGTGAAGGCTTAAACGAGAACACTAAAAGCCTCAATTACAGAGGCCCCATAGTTCTGGTCAGCCACCACAGCTACAAGGGCAGCATGAAAAACTCAGGAGAGAACACAGCAAAGGTCACTGCCAGGAGCTTCCTGAGGACAYGGCACTTGGCTGGTGTCTCTCTCTTTCCCACTCTCCACTTGCCACCATGCCAGCTTTAATATAAAACCACTAACCAGGTGAGTTAGCCAAGACTGAGAGCACAGTTAATTTTGATGCACACACCAACACAAAGCTTTTGGGCTTTGTTTTTAAATGACACTGCTTCATTACAGAAATACAGATTTTATTTTTGTATATGGGGGAGAGAAGGATCAGAAAATGGTGTAGGAGGGGAAAAAAAAAGTGTACTGCAAACATTAAATGCATTTTAGACTACCCCAAAAAGGAAGGGACATTGCTGAGAAGAGCTTTTCAAATAAAAGGAGGGAATGGTACTGCTGTGGCCTGCCTGCAGTACCCTGCAACCCTGATCACCACTGCTATGGTGCTCTTCAAATTAACAAGCTTGAAAACACCTTGGCCCTGCCTGCACTGCAACGGGCTGTAATGGATCACTTTTCCATGGACCACTTCTTGACTACAACCAGCTCAAGAGCTCCTACATCACTTAGTACCCTCAGAGCTCCTACATCACTCAGTACCTTCAGGCTCTTGGGCTGCTGCCGGACCTCCATGACGTGCTTGCGCCGCAGCTCCCGCTCCCGGCGCTTGTTGTACTCCAGCTGGTTGGTGAGCTCGGTCTGGTGCTGGAGCCGGATCAGCTCGCAGCGCATCTTCTGGATGGTGCTGAGATGGCGGAACTCCAGCTCCTGCATGGACTCGTGCTGACGCAGCAGCATGGCGTGCTCCAGGTCCTTCTGTGTCTGCCTTTTGTTTAGCTCCTAACAGGAGGACAGAGGGAATTATTAGGTTCTTTGTACTCACTTGGATTTCCGTTCACAAAGTGACATTTCACTTTGTTCGCAAGGGCATTTCTCTCTTTCCAAGGCATTTGAGGAYAGACCACAGAATTTCTTGGTCTTATCAGCAGCAGACAGCAACACCACCGGTAATTTTTCCTTCCTCATTTCACTTTTCTTCTTCCTGTTCTAGATGCTCAACAGGATCCACAGTAAGCATTTTCTGTTAACTGTTGTGTCTGATGACTTTTTGGAGCAGGGCATTCATCTGTATGTCGGATGCCACAAGGATTACCAGATGGCACCGCAAAGCATCAAACCATTGCTCTACCAAAAYGCTTTAGATGTGATAACGAACACTTCTGTTTGATTTCAGGTGGATTGCAGGTGCTCCTGTGAGATGCACTTCACACAGGTGCATCCAGGGCTCATTTCTGCCTGTTCCTTACCTCCCGAACCAAGTCCTGCTCCARGTTATGGCGGCCCAGGAGCATCCGTCTCTTGAAGCGGCGACACTCCAGCTCCAAGTACTGCCTCTGACGCCTCAGTAAGTTGGCCTCTTCCTCTGCCTGGAAATGCTGGATGTTCTCCTTCTGCTTGGAGAGCCACTCCTGCTTCTCCTTCTTTGGAGTGCTCTGGTTTTCATTCAGCTCCTGATAATGGCAAGGTAATTAATTGTGAAATAGTTACATTAAGTTCCTTGGTCATGAACTGGACAGACTTGACTAATAAACTACTAAACTAAGTTCTACCCTATCATCTCAAGGTTGGTGCCATCTCAGCCTCTTCAAAATGCATCACATCATATCAGGAACACTAAGGAAATACCAGGAAACAAATYACAGTGGAGCAGATTTAACTACAGCTTTTTTTTTTGCACTGGCCAAAATACTGGTTTATGTCCACCCTTTCCAGACCTGCATATTAGCTGAAAACGTCAAAAGGATGGGTTGCCACTGAAAGCACTTGGATATACTGCCATACTGCCTGACAAAACATTTTTAAAGGCTCCCAAAGGACTGAGAGAAGGAAAGCATTGACGTCCTGTTGTTCAAACAGAACTCCAGCAACACAAAGTACATCAGAAAATCTTTTGTGTCTTGCTTGATCAGAGCACATACCCATTTTACAGTAACTCATCAAGGCAGAGCTGCTYGCTGAGATGCCATAACTTACAAAAACAATGTAAAGAAGTTTACAGGTAAAACTTAAAAGAGTTTCCACATTTGTACTACATTGAATACATAGCTTAAAGTATCTTTGGCAAAAGACTCTGCTTGCTTGAATTGCATACTAGAGATGCCCATGCAGTTATTAAGACTTGTTGTGATACATTTCAACTGAAGTAAGAGACAGAACTCCTCTGTATTTCGTTAGTGTTTTYCTGGTGCTCTGTGATCTACTGCCCACTTAGAAAAGGATTCTATGTTATTACAAAGAGCCCACGCTACTATAGCTTTTGTTAGATCTGTCTTGGCTCTGCTGCTCTTTAGCCTTTTTTTTTCTCCTGGGAAATGCCTATGTTTGGGAATATTACCCTTTGGAGCAAGTTCCAAAGTTGTGTCACACAAGTTGATGGTTGAGCATTAAATGGTTCTTTCAAAAAAATTATTTATAGTGCTTACAGTTTCAGTAACTCCACAAAAAGAATCAGGAAGTTTGATTCTACAGTTTCTCTGCATTTCACAGAGACCTCTATTTTCACTAAGATTCAATGATTATGAAATAATTACACAGCTTTTTCCATTAAAATTAATAGTGCTTTACAGGTATTTTCCTTACAAAAAATGCAGATCATCTTAACTGCTTTGTTCTCTTGCTCCTGTACAGTARTATTAAGTGATAAGAAACTTAATGAACTGCTGCAGTGAATGGCCACTATCTGCAACAACAAGGTAYGAGAAAGGTCCTAAAATACATTTTTTCATTCCTTAGGACGGCCAAACTTGCATGTTTCTGGCTAAAAAGCAATATTTAACAATGGAGAGGTTTGTACTTTCACAAGATAAACATACAGGTACCAATAAATAAATAAATAAATAAATCAATAAATAAATAGATCAGACACAGTACACACAGGACTTCTGCTCATGAAATGCAGAACTTGCTGCAATCCTGTGGAAGATTGCTCATGCACAGTGTCACTGTTATTTTTGCATGTTCACCAATCTCACACTGTATCACACATTTCTCACTGCAGATGATTTACCTCTTTCAGCTGCTCTTTACGGAGTTTATATTCTCTCTTCTGAGACTCCAGGAAACTGTTCAATTCCTTTTTCTGTTGGGCCTGAATATGCTGTTGAAACTTCTTTTCTTCATTGGCCATCACTTTAGCCTACAGCAAATCCAGCACAAGTCAGTTTGAGCCCCAGTGGGTTACAGATCTTGTCCCATTTCAGTCCCAAGATCCAGAACTCATGGCAGTCACCACAATACTCACCACACCTCTGGACAAGTCAAGTCAGAGGAGCGTGCCCTCACTCTCTCCTCATTCCCCATGCCATCAAGGCACCCAGCCGAGTCCTTTTCCAGTGCCACATTCCCTCAGCCCTATTGTTTTGCTAATCTTGCCTAACCAAGTCAACACCTTGTGATAAAMTATATAGTCAGCTGTCCACTGAGAGATCAGAGATGAACAAAAATCGATAATAATTGCTGTAGGCAGCACCACTTCATTATCAATTATTTAAAAGCATAGCCCCCCCATATCCATACACAACTAGACAGTGAACATTTAAGTGTAGCTGCACATTTCTCTGCAGGCTAAGCTGCCTCTACACCACTCAATGGCAGGCAATTATTGACAGCACAAACATGGCAAGAGAGAGGAAAACTCTCTCAGTGTTTTTTCTGGGGTCAGGATTCTAACATTCAGTGTAACACACTGCTGTGAAGGACATACCTTTCCTCTAGTTACRTAACCCCTTAGTGTAAGAAGGTGATGTATTAACCTTTTTCTAATTAGCAATTTGCTTGGCTCCTGAAAACAAGACATGTAAGAGTCCACACTGTCATCTCTACATCAGTGAGGGGAAGYGGACAATTCAACATAATCAACAAGCATGGGCTGGTCTGACAAACCATAACCTCCTACCTCTTTTTCCATGGCTGCTTGGTGCTTTTTAATTAGCTTTTCCATTTCTGCAGCAAAATTGTTACGCTGTGTTTCCAGATCTTTGTCCAACCTGAGGCGGTGCTCGTCCATCTCTGCCTTCAGTTTGTTCTCTAATGCCATCAGTTGCTTCTGGTGCTGCCTTCTCATACGTTTATAGCCAGACATCTGCTCTCGGAGCTCAGAGTCTTGTTCGTGCTCCTGCATTTGCCTTGTCACCTAGGAAGATAACCACATCGGGCCAGAGGAAGTTAATGCTGCTTAATCTGCTTTTCAGCAGTCTTCAAACCACAAAAGAAAACGATTCAGTTAAGAAATATGATTTTGTTGTAAAGAAAAGCACACATCCTAATGGCAGCAGAGCAGATTAAAAACTCAATTCTGCTGTAGGAGATAAGCTCACACGGGCTCCAGCAGAAAAACAGTACAATTGTTATAAAGCTGGTACTAAATAATGGCCTTTTAGCCTAATACAATGAGGGTGGATACATACACACACACACATACACAAATATTCATAATATGCATATGAAAATATAAACCAGCTTATTATTATAAATGGTTTCCTATATTCTACTGGGCACACTGAGTTGTGTGGAAAATAGTAGGAAACTATTTAATATACACAAATTACATTTGCCCAGGTGTCTCACTGAAGCTTTTATTAACCAACACTAAATTATTTCAGCGGTGGTATCTCAGCCAAGGAAGATAGCTCATATTCTGGTGATATCCTGCAAGCTCTGAGAARTTGCAGAGCTGTGTTCAAAGCATCCTCTCCTGTAGAATTGCCCCAAACTAACCCTCTACGTACCAGCGACGCTGTGCGTATGGTAGCAAAGTGCTCTCGGTTGCGATAATGAGACTTGTGGCGAGATACTTGGGGAGGAGACTGGGGTTCTGATGCCCTTGTCCGAGGATCCGACTCTTCTCTGTAGTTTTCTTCCTCCTTATTAGCAAATATTAATGTCAGAGAACAAACAGAAACTGTGTTACTAAAGGTTTTTAATTTCATCTTTTTATTTAAAAGAAGAAAATAACATGTTACATTCATCAGCCCTGAAACATCCTCCTGCCAATGAAGSTATATACTGCAAGAAGAGTTCTGATCTAGGACCTTTGCTTTCAGAAATTTCTTGTGAATTTTTATTACTAAGATGAAGATTAYTAATTAAAGCTGAAAATTAGAAAAAAAAGAGGAAAACTGAAAGCTGAGTTAACAATTTACTTCAACAAAACATAAAAGCTATAATAGATTTTATCAAGTCTGAAAGACAAAAACAACACCTTTGTAACTCTGAAAGACAGAGGGAGATTTTCATTACACCCACTGCAGAAATACCTCAAAGCAAATTTTAAAATTTGTCATGGTGTATTCCACGTTCTTATTTTGAGTTTGTCATTCATCACAGAGAGATTACTAGTTAGATATGATAYACTAATTAACTCCCCGAGGAAATACCTGTGTCTTTGTTGCATATCTGGGCAAAGAACAAGACTTTCTAGCCACACCTATCATTACCCATGGAAACGGTAGTGCTTTGAGCAAACGAGTGATAACCCCTCCATGCCAAGAGCAGCCCAGCTCAGAGGACACTCCCCAGCCCAGCCTTCATCTGGCAGAGGGAAAGCAAGGAAGTGGTTTCTGCTGTACTTCGTTTTCCATACACCTCTATTCATTAACCACATATTCAAATCAAGTGCTGGGAAGCTGGATGCTGCAGACTTTAGCTACTGCTGTTGGGTCCTGCATTTTAGAATCCTCTAACAAAGGGGCAAAAAGGGGAACTCCCACATCCTGTGGTCCCACAAGGCAGTGCTGTGCAAAKTAAGGGCATCCACAAAACAAACCTATTTACAACATGCCATTMTAACTCCTCCCGATAAAGCAAACTGCTTTTGAAACCATTCCATTAGTAAAGTAATTTTTAGTGAATTAGCAAAAATAAATCACATTCACAGCAATTTTCCCAAGTCTCCAGTGCGCATTCTTATATTTGGGGCACAATAATATAACCAAGCAGATAATGACTTGGCAATGAGAAGAGTTGACTTTGTGCTGGTCAAATTCTCTCCCACTTTACACTTCCAAAGTTGTCAGTAAGAACCCAGAGCTTACCGGCTTTAAATGAATGACAGAGCTATTTGACATCACGGTGTGGTCCCCCTCCATCATATCCAGCTCGCTCTTATCATCCGAGGCATCTGGAAGACTGTTAACACTACTGCTTTGGCTACTGGCACTGATAGACATACTAGGAATGGATTGATTACTTCCGACACTATTCACTGTTCCCGTCCTGCCGACACCATGATCTTGTTCCTAGGAGAAAGGAATTGTAAAGAAAATTCAAACCCATCCCAGTGGTACCTGCAGACATTACCAAATGGAACGTTCATTCCATTTTTCTCTAAAGGCATGCACCTGCCATGTCACGGCCCTTTCCACCCTCCAGGCATTGGCATGAAACGTTTTTCTTGTGGGATGCTGGGGAGAGAAAGAGTCAGCCTTGTCAAGATTAACTGGCTGATGTCAGATTCTTTTCAACAGCAAGCCTGTTAACAAGCTGAACTCTATCATGTATCAGCTATAGCGTGTCACCAGAAACTGCTGTGACACCAGCATCACCTGAGTGCTCAGCTGGGACCCTGCACCTTGCAGATTTCCCTTCTGCACATGAGAACAGGAATTCAGCCTCCATCTCTGCGTGCTGACTGCAGCACTCAACCCAAAAAAGATAAATCAATTTCCTTGACGACCTCTTTTTCCTTTTGTCTTTTAATAAATCTAATAAAAATCTCTGTCTTAGAACAATGGTCTCAGTACATATGGTCAAAACAGAGGTTAACTACAATTGCTAAAGAGTCTTCATGAAGCCTCATATGCAGGCAAAGAAAGCGAGGATTTACAGGACTGGAAGCTGACTGTTCAAGCATGAACACATGGCACAGCTTCTTGCCAGCACTAGGCATCTACCCTGTTTGTCCTTGTTTGTGCCTTGAGGTAGCTTTTTTCCAAGCACAAAGAGGGAGACAGTGTTTACAGCCAGGTGTGTAAACAGCCTCCCTTCATTTCAGCAATATCTGAATTGTGGTTATTTAAATGACAGTCTCATTTTCTCTGGTTCAGTGATGAAATCCACATTTCCCTCACCTCCTCCTCCTCCTGTGTTTCCACTGCAGGGCCATTGTGGGCCTCCTGGAAGAGAAGCTTCTTCATTTTACGATACTGCAGGTTGTCCAGTTCTCTCACCGCATCCTTTGTTCTCTGAATCAGGTCTATTAACACTGTTTCGGGCCGCTCTCGAAGAACAAACATATGCTGCAGAACACACAAATAGGTGAGTGACCTCTCATGCCTCCAATGCACATGCTTTGAGGACACAATGATGGGCTCTAGCTGGGTTTATTAGCCCTCTTCCCTGCACAGGAGGAGAACACCTTCACAGCTTACACTGGCATTATTTTTAGACTTCACAATCCAGAYAGATTTCAGAATGATTGCTTTCTGATGGCAGACTTCCACCAAAAAAATAAAGGTGTAAAAACYCAGAAATGGCATTTTACATACCATGAAAGCTTTTTCAGTATAAACCTAGACTTCAGAGACCTTATCTACTTGTGGTTTAGTGAGGGAAGAGCAACCAATACCAGATAAAAGCTAAAGGTGCTAGACTGGCTAGTATCTTTAACCAAATGTTAATTAACTCATCAGCTAACTCTCAGTATAAAATCCTTTTCCTTGTTTAGAAAAGCTTGTGAATCAAATATTCATCATACAGCTCTGARTCATAAAATAGGCTGTGAACCTTAAAGCTCGGTCCTGGAACAGTTCCCCATGTTCTGCTCTTCTCTTGGAGATATTCACATTTCTCTGCAAAGGTGGCTACATTTTGCCAATAGGTATAGCAAGAACCGTCTGTGTATGTCAGAAGCAGCTTTTGCAGTCTCCAGATGCAATGTGCTGTGCAAGCATGAGTCATTATTAACACCACCACTACTTTCATTTTGTTCCTTTGGAGAACTGCATTGCTGTTTCCAACATGGCACATTCCCTACCTGTCCCTGGGAAGTGGCATGCAGCTGTTTCAGACTATAGTTATGGAAGGAATACGTTCCCAAAYGTTTCATTTCCATCAATGTTCTCTTTAATTGCAGCACATTGCTCAAAATAAAACCAATCTGTAGAATTCTGAAATGGCAGGACTATACACCCACACCGAAACCTTTCCTGGATAATTGCATTTAGTTTCTGAATAGGCAKTTTTCAAAGAGGCACAAGTCCTCAGAGCCATTTTTAGGTAAAAACAGGCAAAAAAGGTACTGATAAAACCTTCATAAATAGCATCCATTTCCCTGCAATGCAAAAATTTTGGAAAAGCACTGTTTAGCAGAAACAGGGCCAAGATAAAAAGAAACCCAAAATGTCACAAGCACTGTAAAGAGAATGACAAGTTAGCAAAATTCTGAATGCCACCTGATGCCACAAAGGAAATCCATCAAAGTCACACAAAAAAGCAGCTCTAACACCCAGCTTCTGTGTGAGTAYTGTTCACATGTCAGCCTTTTGCAACAATCCACCCCACTGGCTTTGTCTCCAGACTAGAGTGAGCAAAGCCAAGTACCTGCAGCATTCAGGAGCACAAATGAAGAATTAAAAAGAAGCTAARAAATAAATCCTGCAGACTGCTGAGGCTTTTTCACACCAAAGAAAAATAMAGGGAGGAAAACCTGCTTTCTTTTGCTCCCTTTTCCCCAGGGATACCACTAGAACAGTGGATTTCAGGTCTGGATTGTACACAGTATAAAACACAGAGGGAAGTAATAAAAGGTGTTTGTTAGCTAATGCATGGCAGTTCTGTCAAGATTAAATATAATCATTGGAATKATTGAGTTTAGAAACTAAAAGTCTTGACAAGTTGATGGCTATCCAGTGTGACTTGGTGGAGCGACCTTTAATGATGCAAACCCCAAAGGTTGGCTTAGAAGTCACCTGGGGAACTCTCTGAGACATTGCAGACAGGCAGTAAAGCCAGGAATGCCAGCTCAGTACACCCCACAGCACTCCCAGCTCAAAGGTGTTCGAGCATCATTAAGCACAACCTTGCACAGTAGGAAGGAGAGATCATCACAGGGCCAGCCCCTTTTAATACCACATGGAAAACAGAAAGGACAAGCAAGCCAACCTTCAGAAGCTCCTCTGATGTAGGCCTGTCTTGAGGAATTTTCTGGAGGCAAGAATCTACGAAGTTTCGAAAATAATCAGACCTGTGTCAAGGAGAGGGAAAAAATACCTAAGTTAACAACCCAGTTTAATTCATTAAGGAATCCAGATAATCACTTCTGGATGTTTGCAGCTCCTAGGCCAAGGACTATGGTTCAGTAAACCATAATTAAGAAGTTTTCAACTTCTGAAATTAGTTTACTGTATTTGCTATTTTCAAAAGACAGTTGTTGAGGCTGGGAGGTACAACATGTTACTACTGTGCTTTATTCTTCTGAAGTTTATGTAACAGACACTTGCCACACACAAGCTGTGTCTTCATCTTGCAAAGCAGTACAAAACAAGATTTAGAAATTGACAGTGTGGTTTGTGATTAAAAAAACCACCAAAACCCACAGTTTTGGCTAGCTTGGGAGCTTCCAAAGTTCACTGACCCACAAACGGAATTTTTTACAGGATCTTAAGTTCTTCCAGCAGCCTGTCCTGTTCCTTCCACACTGAAGAGTCTCAAACGTATATTTAGTAAWTGGTCAATTTTGTATATGAAATGTATAGTGAATCTAATGAGAACCTTCCAGCTCACATCCTCCCAACAGGGCTCCAGCCATTTCAAGAACTCAGAGTGACAAAGCACTCCATTTACAGCGATCCCCTACAACATTCCTCCCTCAGCAATACTCACCATTCATTAGACTGTAGTGTAGGGGATTCATTCTGCGCTATGTGATATAAGGCACTCATTGCGTTCATGTTAAACAAAGGAGGCTTCCTTTCCGCTGCACACAAGAGAAAAGAAGTTTTTATATAGGGAGATAGTCCCATGTTGTTGCTCTTATTTTTTTTTTCTTTTACAGTTTACATCCCTTTAAAAAGAAAACCACATCAGCAAAATCTCTACTGCCTGAACATGGAACCCCAAACCAACCCTACCCTGCAATCAGACAGATATGTTGGCATACGTCCTGTGCCATTGCAGAAGATGAAAGCCCTTTGAAGATCAAATGCCTTGTCCTCTCAAGCTTTTAAATTACGTGGTTTATCATAGTTGAGTTCTCTGACTCATTGTAATGTACTAAAATAGGAGTAAGTTAACAGTAAGCTTTATACTGGGTGGTGTTTAGCCACTAAGCATTCTTGGTTTCATACACCCCCCCTTCATTTTTTTTTTAATCTACAGTTGCTAAAAAGCTAAGAAATATTTATTTCTAGCAGGACAGCAGTGATGAAGAAAAAGCTGGTTACAAGAACCATCAAATCACACTTAACTGACTAAGCACATGGGCAGGAAGTCAGCAACAGGCCAACTCTTTATACTATTTTGAGAGTTGCCTTCTCTTTGGCTCTTCTCTCTTTCAAGCTTGTGTTACTCTTATAGACTGACACAGCATGAAAGCTTAATGAGGAAGGAGATGATCTCACTGTAACAACAAAATTGAAGCTTCATCAGAATGTTTATGGGGCAAACTTTATAAAGCTCAGCCTCGCCATAAACATTCCAGAGAAGCTGGTCAGGCCACGAGGACGTTCCTACACTACTGAAAATGCAACAGAAAACTT
>NW_026623394.1:1177638-1219282 GCF_030028575.1 Malurus melanocephalus
AAACAAACAAGGAAAAAGTAAGGCTAGTTTTCTTATTTTGCTCCTCAGTTTTGAGTTGAATAGTAGCACTGAACTATGGATCAGAGATCATGGTTCACTCATGGCTATGGCAGGATGGACTAAGCCCTACAAATTCCTCAGAATGGGTAAATTGAGGACTTAAGCCTTTTCTTTAAATGTAGCACTTTACCTCCTCTAATCTGTCAGATAACTAGTTGCTGCTATCAAGGAWCAGACTGATTATTCATTAAACTATTTTAACTATCTTTCCAGCTTTTTTTCTCTTAGCTCACCTGAATAAAACAGCAATCTTCCAGAAGCCCTGAAACTGAGCCCTCAGTAACACCATTTCTAAGACTACACAAYAATTTGAAAAGAGTACCAGACATCTCATTTTCCTGCTGTCTTCCCATGCTTACTCAAAGCAACAAGCCAGGCACAYAGACCCAGCCTACACTGCTCTGCTGTCCTGACCTAGTCTCACCTCCCACCACGCCAGCAGCCGTAGACGAAGCCCAACACGCTTCATCCTGCAAGAACGCRGCGTGCAGGACTCCCGGGGGTGTGGTGGCCATGAGCTCACTGCATTCCTGGAGCCCTGCAGCCAGCCAAGTCTCCTTACTCCACTCGGAGTAGGATTCTGTCATGACAGTCACACCCCTTCAACTTGCTTTATATTGGCAAGCAAAAAAAAAAATCAAAATAAAAAAAAAACGCTGCTCTGAAGAAAGAATCTATTTCGCGTCCTGGAAGAAAATGAAGTTGACAGTTTGGAATGCCAGACAGCAYTTTTAGCTAAACTGTGCAGTTCACATGGATTAGTGTGTTTCTGAGAGCTCTCACTGCCTGGCTGGGCTGCTCCTCCATGGAGGTCGGGTTGGAGTAGGAGCAATCAGATCTGACAAGGATGGGAGGACAGCCTCAGGTGCATGGGTRCAGTGGCGTGCATGGTGTGCTTGTGAGGGTATTTTTGTTCCAGGAAAACACGAYGTGTTAAATTTAAACAGAATGCCATACTAACAATGTCTCTTTAAACTGGCATCCTGCTTTAAAAGGGTCTGTTCTAATGGCAATGTCATCTTTTCTTTAGGCTTGGAGTTTCAGGTTACCACTTCGAAACTGGATTATTTCATATCTTCTCCTTTAAGGAGGAAAAAAATCTATTCAGAAGTGACAACACACACTGAATACAACTTTGAGTTGTCCACTGCTCCAAAACTTCATCACTGCAGAATCTGTTAATGTATCTTAAATTTTCATGGAAATTGTATCAACTTAKAGCAGTAAATATATCTCCACACCGGTACCTTTAATGGCTCACTTCTAAAGCTGCTCAACAATACACTGGTTTTCAGTTCAGAAGCTAACTGCCTCTCCCACAGAATGTGAACACCCTTAGTGATATTGCTTGGCAACTCTCTTTGTCTACATAACTCTTTTTCTTCAGGTAATGAAAACACCAGTTCAATAAACATCAAATTGGAGACTTGGTCTTGAATTCTAGAGAGCACATTTAGTCCTTTTCCCCTAAAATTCCAGTCTCAGAGAAACGAAGACAAGGAAGGGAGCACAAATCTGCCCTGTGATTCAGCTGAGTAAGTTCTAGGTATTAAATAACTACATATAATTTCTTTTTCAAAGGAATTAACTTACCTAACTCAATACAGGTAATTCCAAGAGACCAAACATCTACTTTGCCATCATACTGCCCTTCATCCATGGCTAAAATCACTTCTGGGGCCATCCTAGGAAAGGAAATTGGTGCTCATAAATGGGCAATGGAACACATTTATCAGTATGAAATAGGCTGTTTCCCTGATTTTAGCTACCATAAATAAATCATTCCCCAAGTTATTAGGCATGACAAGGGATACTGGGAACAAAGACCAGGCAGCCACACTAGTGCAGGCCTGCAGAGACTGTGTGWTGTTCTCCTGTGCTTTGCCCAGCTCTCCATTTACAAATATCACCACCTTC
The DNA here is from genome assembly GCF_030028575.1 of Malurus melanocephalus. Taxonomy (NCBI): domain Eukaryota; kingdom Metazoa; phylum Chordata; class Aves; order Passeriformes; family Maluridae; genus Malurus; species Malurus melanocephalus. The sequence continues at coordinate 1,179,616 of NW_026623394.1, forward strand.
TCACCCTCCCACATTTCCAATAGTTTAGCTGGCTGACCAACTCTGGTGAAATAATTATAACATGCAGTTGTGTAAACACCACAGATTAGGTGTAAGAGATCAAAAGCATACAAGGGATCTGCAAAGGGGTTGGTTCAGTGAACCTGGCCTTTCCTATGAAAGAAAAAACACTTCAGTTATTTCAACAACCAGATGCGGTGAGAATACACGAATTGTTTAAACCACTGGGGGGAGTGATTAAAATATATTACAGATGATTCAATTCCACCTCTACTACTTTAGGTCAGTCTAAATAGAACAGCAAAATATTTTTGTTACTTTTTGAGAACTACAAATACAGGGATACACAATTTCTTGGAACTCAGAGCCTACTTACTACTTAAACTTTTTTTTCTAACAGAACACATTTTTATTACCCCACAACTGGAAGATTACAAAGCTAGCTCCAAAAACCCAAGTCTATTAAATAGTCAATACATGATCCTTTCACCTCACAAAGCCAGAAATAAGTAAAACTCTTATCTTACCAATATGGCGTCCCCACAAATGAGTTGGCAGGAGATGCTATGGAAGCAGACCCAAAGTCAGCAAGTTTCACCTGTCCTGGCTCTGTCAGCAGGATGTTCCCTGCCTTGATATCTCTGGTTATGGAATATAAATGTCAGTATTACTCCTCTCCAAAGAATAAAACTCTCTGTTGGACAGACTACAAAACACACCAGTATTCACATATTCAAACTTCAAAATACTCGCATTTCCTCCAAACACAAAGTCTGTAACCATTAGGTTAATTGCTTAAAGTGGCCCTTGATTTTGGAAACTTTTGTCTTAAATGTTAGTCTTAATATWTGCCTTAAAAATGAATTTAAATGGCATAACAGGATAAGCTTCTTATACRGTTCAGCAAAAGTTTCTCAACCAAGTACGTCCTTTATCAATGTTTTTAAAAAGACCTAATAAGGTAACTATTCAAATTCTTCACCCTACTAAAATGCAGCAGCTACTTTAAACACAAAGAACATTTACACCCCAAAGTTACTGTGTGCTTCTCAACATGTATATTTGTGTACAACTAATTTTTCAAGAATAAGTGCTCTCCCTGCCTCTGCATTCTTGGCCTCACAGTTCCTACAAGCTGTTTGGGTGCACTTGCTATTYACTTGTTCAGGGACAATCAGCACTGGATCGAGGACTGAAAAACTTAGCAGATTCAAAGGAATTCTGCAGAAATTATCAACACCAGCYGTAAGAGACAGTGCATGCATAGATACAGAGCTTGCTGGTGTTTAGACTACTATAAATCACTTGTTTGGGAGCATATGGATACTGTGAAAAAAAAATCCCTGCTTAGTGTTGAATTTGGGATGGAGAGGATACAATCAACAAAACAAATTACCTGTAAGTGTGTATGAGACAGCAAAAGTATAACCACTTACCTATGGATCATATTGTGAGAATGCAAGTATGCTAATCCCTGGAGAGCACCATGGGTAATTGCTGCTATTTCCACTTCTTGCAATGGCTTTTTATGAACTTAAAGAAAGAATTTATGTGAAATTCAATATCACAGAAAAYAATACAGTTTGCAGCATGCAAGTGAGTACTGTTAACAATGTGAACAGAAATACTRAAAGTTCATTTTCACTTGGTTCAGTATAAGAAGCAAAAGTAAAAATAGTTCACAGAGTACATTCTATAATCAGATGTAATCTTCTAACTGTAAACCAGCAGCTATTTACTACCAGAGAGACCCCTCTMCAACCATGAACTACATTCCTGTCAGTTCTGTGACCATTCTCCCAAATAACTGTTTGAGACTCAATATTCAGTTTTCCTTTAATGAAGGAAACCCCAAATCCCAGAACTTTACAGCAATTCACACATGAATAAACTGTAGCAATAGAGATGGGATTCTGGCAGCTCAGCTTTTTGTCCTGAAATGCTTCTGGCAATGAAAGGAACAAGTTACTGGCCACACATGTATCTTCACTACAAGAAGCCTGACAGAAAAATGACCATTTAACAAAAGACCTCATCAAGCAAAACCCTAAYACTGCTGCAGTGCTATTTTAGTCAACAGGCCTACAGTTGTTAGTAAGCATTAGGATCAACAGCAAGGGTTTTCAGAAGCAAATCTTGACCTGTCATGGCAGAAGCAAACAAATAGCTGACTGACAACTTTGAAACAATACCAAGGAGAAACTACACACCTAGGAAAGCCAATATTCTACAGAAAAAAACACTACAGCTATGCAAGTATTTGACAAACTGTGCCTGCTCATACACACTCTGGCCCCAAATAAACTATATACTCAAGAACAATTCTGTGATGCTGCAACCTCCTAGTTCAGTACTAGCTTCTGACTTTCCAACAAGTAAACATGTGTGACTTACCTTCTAGTAAGTCTGATGCTGATCCTAAACAATATTCCATAACAAGCTGTTACARGAAGAAATCAAAGCAGTTAGAAATCTGTAATAGTAAATAAGTATGTTTGCTAGACTTGTATGGAGAAAKCTGTAACTAATTCCTGGGGCACACAGTGCAGGCTGCCATGATACAGCAATTGTTGCTTGTACCATAAACTCCATCCCAGCACTGTCACACTAAACCTTCCCACAAGTACAGCTCTAACTGGAATTAGGCCTAACTCTCCTGTGTAAGATACCAAGCAACACCACTTGKAAGGAAGGCAAAAGCACATTCATAACCAGTTAGGTATTGTATTACATATCGTATTTTATAYGCACATACTTAACAGGAATGTTAAATTGCACTTAACAAGCTTATCAGAGTATTAAAGGGCTATTTAGGGATTTACTTAAGATTCTGTTCCAGTCAGATTTCAAAAAGAGAAACTAAAACTTTGCCCTACAGATTGATTGAAGCTAATTCACAAAATAGTAYTTACAACTTAAACTATTAGATCAACAATATGATTTCTTTAGTATATTGCATTAACAAACTTTTCCAGTGATGGGTGTACATTTTTCAAATACTTGACCCATCACACTAAAAACATTAGAACAGCAACTCTTMATCTAAGTGAAAGGGAAAATTTCCCTAAATCTTCATTCCAAAAAGTATATTCAGTTTTGCTGAGCACCTGTAAGGCCCTTGGCTATGCTCATCTGAGTGTGTGCTCAGGTGCCTCCCAAAATCCAGCTGGAGAGATTTCAAAGCACCATTAATCAAGGCAAGAGAAGTGCAGAGCAGCAGATGCTTACCCATGCTGTATGCTCCCGCAGATAGCAGCCTTTGTATTCTATACTGTTAGGGTGTTTTATTCTTTGGAGGAACTTGACTTCCTTAATAATATCCTGCCATTTCTGCAGAGAATAAAAAGAATAGAAAGACTTCATAAAACTGTTACCTCTTTGTCRTTGTTGCTGTTGTTGTTATTATGTCATTTAAGTATTTTAAGAGGCAAACTATCTCAAGATTCCCAATCAAAATAAGTTTGTATCAACACCATGATGTTCACTGCTTAACTCCTCAGCAGACATACAAAACAAGTTGCTGATCAATTAGGCTGTATGCAAGGATCTCTGAACAATATAATGCTTTAAAATTATATGTGGCATAGGATATTATGGTAAACATTTAATATCTGAGCAAGTCCTCAAAAAAAAGTGATCCTCTATTAAGTGAACCCATTTTTATTGTCAAATCAAACATACATCACAACCTGAAAGAGATGTGGGTGATAAGTGTCCTGCAGGAGGATCAACTGCCTCTCTCACCTCTTGTAACTATAAAGACTTATCCCTACTAGTCACTATATCACACTGGATGAGAATAYCTTTATCAGCTGCCAAATATCTGACTACATTCTTGATAATGTTTCTCTATTACTAGTTTAATCTTTACAAGGGCCAATTTAAAATGAGTTACCTACTAGATAAGGGAATGGTTCTGCAGGAGAAAAAATATAAACAAGATAAAACAAAGCCAGGTTTATAATAAGGGGAGCACTCCCAGTGAAACTTTGAAGTACAGAAGATGCCAAAAATCTCAAGTCCCAGTGCATGCCTAGAAACTGCCATTGCTCCCCCTTTGGAGACCTCCAAGTACCCCCAATTGCTGCACACCCACATCCCCTCAGGCAAGAAAGGCAAAAGCCTCTGAGAGCAACAGCAAAACTACAACTACCAGAAAGCATTTTCAAAACCAAATGCAGTAGCTGAAACCATTTAAGTATGCAGCCATCAACATAAGAGTGTTGACACTGCAAATGTTTTTGAGCAAGAATATCAGTTCTGAAGTTAGTCAGAGGTAGATAAACCTCACCCAACACCAAAAGGTTCAAAAGCTGCTTTCCACATCCTATTAATCTCTTAGCATACTCTTCCTCAGGGATTAGTATGTAGGTAGTATTCACAAAGGGAAAAAAGGCCCATCTACCCTAAGGTTTTGGAAAACATGGGCAAAACCCAAATCWTCGTTAATAAAAATTTTAGGGTTAGAGAAACACACAAAGTCAGGGAAACAAGGAAGCCACAACCAAGGCAGTTGAYTGACTAAGTTAAGCATTTCTCAACACCAGAAATGCCATGAGAATGACACAGTGCAGCTATACTAACATAAACTCCCTCACTGACACTGGAGTGACATAGTTGCCTTCTACCTTCAKCCTCAAAGGCCTTGAGGTACTACATAATAAAAACCAAACCAAGAAAGCACCATGCTGAACTTCTACATTGGGAAGAAAGAAGTGATGTATTAGTCAGGAAGTATTCATGATTTCCTGCACAGAAAAAGCTCCAAGACCATATTAAGAGCACAGTACCACGTTCTTCAAAGGTTTTTAAAAACTTATTTTTAGTATAAAATATGACCTTATTTGAGAGAATAATTGTTCCCACCAATGATAAAATCATATTATCAAACCAAAGTAAATACAAACGATACTAGAATGCCCTTAATCAATTTGCTTTATATAGGCTAGATCATAACTTTAGCGAACTTCTGAACAAAACAAAYAAATATGGACGTAAAATAGAAAGCATTTTAATCCTAGTCTTATTACTTTCTTCAAAATAAAGAAACATACGCATTCAAGACAAACAAAAGCTATTTCTGAAGCATGCACAGTTTGTTTCATTCATGTGAATAGAGTATTTATAGCTCACAGTAATTAAAACAGTAGGACAAGTAGCAAGTACAAATTATTCTTTCATCAGTACACAGTTAAACAAGTCACTGCAGTGACAAAACAGAAACAGGCATAGCAAATTTAACTCTGAAGCTAGAATTCAAGACTGCTGGAGATACACTGCCACCTCTACCTCCTACACAGACATACACACACACAGAGGAAGGAACAGTTCAGCTCCTAGGAGTGCAGATGATCAATACATAAAAGGCAGGCACAGAAAGCAATGAGCTGTTAGTCAAACTCATTGGAGCAAGACTGCTGCTAAGATTGGAATATAAAGAATGGAGGGAGGGAACCATAAGTGCCTTGGACAATACGCTTACAATAAATACCTCCCTTGAAAAATCATGCCATGATTTGATAGATGTTATTTACCAGAAATACYGTATCAGATGCTCATGTAATCTTGGGCTTTTCAAGAACCTGTATTAGCACTTAAACATTTCAAGTATAAAATCAATTATCTCTGCTAAGCATCCTAGGGAAAGGAGACACATGTGGGGTGGCAACTCAGTGTCTAAATCTCAGAGGCACATTTCTACAGATCCCTCTGCAAAGACTGCCTTAACCCTTGGGCCTAACAATTCTTCTGGATCTAAGCTGCTGTTCAGATTATTACACTCAGTCATTCACTGCTSTTTTGCCTTTGTTTCAGCTGCTCATGAGCACAGTCATTCCAGGGAAGGATGCGTTCTGCCTCACTACTTTCTACAAGCAAGGCTCCCTCTGAAGCTCTCACTACTGCTTCCATTCCTATTATTCCTTTGTCCAGGAAGCAATATGCTTTTCTTGAAAGGTATTTAAAATGGAACATTTAAGGGCAATAAGACATAAACATACAAACCCATCATTTTTAATTTTTTTTTTCCTTTCTACACACTTATGTGGTCCCAAAAAGAGCCCTTTGTGCCTGAAAGAAGAAAGTTCTACCCATCTTTTACAAAAGCAGATTAGACAGGAATACACTGTGAACAGTAAAATAATTTGTTTTGTTTACACAGTACCCTCATTCACCTTTACCCTCATCCTCCTGCAGGAACCCAAGCTAATTAAAATCAYCCTATTTAGTATTTGCAATGATCAAGGTCTAATATACAACATGTTCTACATACCTCGTTGGACTGCTTCCCACTATATGACATTTTCTTGATGGCCACCACTTCATTGGTGCGCACATCACGTGCCTGCAACAGAAAAACACCATCCATCAGATTCTTCAGGTCCCAGCTTTCCATAAGATGCAAACTACAYACAATAATAAAATAATCTTTATTTCTTAGTTAACTTTTGCAGAGTATTGAACTAAAATGTCGTCCAAGGGGTGTGACTGCTGCAAGAATTAGAAATTTTTTTCTGAAGGGAAAGATCACCCTCCTGTCTGGGAGACAAGGTGTGACATTTTTCCATGCTCAGCATCCACCAAGTCTCTGCAGGAGTCAAGTACAGTGACTTTTAAACTAAAAATCACAGCTAACAAAAGCAGTTTTGATTCAAGTGGAAGGGATTTTCCCCAAATCAGCTTCTCTCCCTGCCCAGGTCCATTCCACATGGAACAGAAGCAAGGCTCAGCCACCCAGTTCCATTCAAACCATAAAGAAAAATGTCACACGATGYACTGGTGATACCTGCTCCAGACACTGGTGGCTTTTTCCCCACTTTCCCAAAATTTAGCTTTTGGGTCTTAAAGGAAAGCAGATGATACAGAGATGGCAGCGATCCAACTGACGCATCTTCAGATGAGACTCCTCAGTCTCACAGTATTGTTATTTACACTGCACCATAAATGTACATAGTTGTTCACACTTCAAATGCAAACTTCCCGACTTCAGACAGCAACAATGCAAGGCAAAAACTAGACAAGGAGCTTGGTTTAATTCAGCACCAAAGCAAGAGCTCAATCCCCATGGCAGAAGAGGCAGCWCCTTGCAGGAAGGATGGCTCCAACCAAGATCCCAGATTTCCTCTGTTAAAGATTTCAGCAGCACAAGAGGGTGGTGGAGGAAAAGATCTCTGAGTCTCTCTGATAGTGATAATCAACTTGGACAGGAAGCCAAATGATATAAATCAGAATAATGTGCACCACAACGTTCACTGATGACTGATGAAAACACTGATTTTTAATATATTTGTACTATCAAGCACATTCTACCAGAACATGTATCAATGAAATATTAGGGCTCTACCTTTTGTAAAATGGTTTTTCAGTCATGTTTTAATTCTGCTGCTCTTTAAAGAGATACCCAGAATTCCCTGACAGTCTTTATTTCAACTGGTTATGATAAACTTAAACCAATATTAATTTTACTTTTCTTTCTGTTTGAGGGGATCCTCTCACTGACAGTACCTGTAAAGTTCAGTGAGGGATGACTATTTTTGTTGTATGAGACAAAGAACGTAGAGCAAAATTCTGACTCCTATATCTTTACTGATTAGAGACAATCTCTGAAACATTCAACTGGGTGAAAAACTGCCAATAAAACAGGCAAGCAAAATACTACAGTGGAGCAGAAGGAACTGAGCTCTAACAAAAGAGAGTGGGTTATTCTTCTCCTCCATCTGCAGTGTTCCAGTGTAGTAGGTTTCCTGTGTCAAGCAAAAGCTATTATTACACTGCAGAGCAGGGAGCAGGGTAAGGATAATACCAAAAATGATTCAGAGGTGCCAGACTTGCAGTTTCTAAGAAACTAAAACCATGAGGTGAACCAGCAAAATTCATATCAATTATGAAAGAAAAAAAAAAATAAAAGAAACTTTCTGCCATTGCAGGATGCAACAGAAACAAAGAGACAGGAGTAAGATCAATGTATCACCCATTGCTGGAATCACTGCTAAAAKGGAAGGAAGATGGGTACAACTAACAGTGAAACACTAAACGCTATTTTAGATAAGGTAGTGTTACGGATTTTCTGTTTTCCCCCACCTATTTATCAACCCCATTTTTTGGTACAGGCTGYATGCCATGAAAGCAGACTGCAGAGAGGATGCTTTGCATCAGAAAACCCAAGCAAGCAACCCTGACAGAGTTTGCTGAACACCTACAGTCCTAGAGAGGGAGAACAGTCCTGGCTGGCACCCCAGAAATATTAAAATCATGGAGCCCCTTTGCTTTTCTTCATTTCCCTGTGATCTTGAATAATTGAAAAAAAGTCAGATCCTAGACAAAAGCCAGGAGGATGTGCAAGGCCAGCTCCTTCAAACCATCCAAATGAACAAGGCTTGATTTATGGCAGATATCCATGCACATATATCATGCTTTCCTCCAAAAACTCCACACAAAGGATCAACATCTGGGGACCAGAGTAGCTTCAGCATTAATACAGYGAAGTATGCACAAAGGAAAGTGGAGTACGTCACTGGCTTCAGTAACACCATTTTATAATTATTAACTATAATATAGTGTTATATTAATTAGAGAAAGAATAATTGTTTGCAGTAGCAGAATCAAAATCTAGTTAAAGAAACTTCAGAGTTTTTTCTCCAGCTTTACAAAGTTATAAAATAACCAAGACATAGACTCTCCTCTATTTGTTCCGCTTATTTAATTCACATTAAATTTCCCTCTCCATGTTCTCTCTCTCATCTTTTGGCCTTCTGTTTGAAGGATGGGGTACATTGCATGGAACWCTTTCAAGATCTCAGAACCATCAGTAGTCAAAAACAAAAACCACAAAACCTACAGGTTAAAACTTCCTAACACAGAAACAGCAACAAAGTATCTTTATCAGAAACTTTCTCTTGACAAAAATGAAGCCCCCCAGATGAGATGGAATTGTCTTTATGCAAGTGGCCAAATCAGAGGTATTTTCTGACAAAGAAGCACAATCCAAATGCCAGCAAGTAATTGCACTCTATAGAGAGTAAATACCGATCTATAATGAACTGGTGATTTTAAATGGTGGGGGGAAAAGAGAAAGAACAGGCTAGAAATTAATGGCCTCTGAGCTGCAATGGCTTTGGAGAAGGAGCTGGTAATGGGCCATCAGCCCTTACCAAAACGACAAAGTTCAGGCAGGCTACAAATGCTCCAAKGCAGCTTGCTGCTGGTGTTTGGGAAATGCTGTTTGCATTCAGCTCACAGGCTACCTGCAGCTGCATTATGGGTTTCCATACCTGGGTGGTCYATGCATGCTTTTGTAAGATACAGCATTCCCAAAAAACTGCCATAATATTTCTTCAATCATATTTCCAMATAGCAGGAAGACAGATTTGTCACTTCCCTCCCTTTATATTAATTCCTTAACCAAAGTAAGTACATGAGGTGAATTTAAGGCCACAGGTGAGTATTGTTTCATTAGAAAACAATTCCTCCCCCAGATCTGTTCCCAGACAGTGGTGGCTCATAGTTTTAAGCAGGGAACAAAATTAAGAAGCTTTTCCTAATTAGTTCATCTGTGCTGCATTAAATTTGTGCTGGAAGGTTCCCAACATGGTCTGCTGCAATTATTAACACTGAATAGGCATCTCATAAAATAGTGACACAAATGGCTTTCTGAAGGAAAATTGGCAGGTTTGGCCACGCCTCCTATAATTATAAACTTGAAAAGGTTTTCTGAGGAAAGTGTTTTTTAATGAAGGCCTCACRGTATTTGGTTAACATACAGCAACCTGCACTGAGGTTACCATGAGGATCCCACTGCCAGTTGAGCGATACAAGCAGTCTGAGAAAAATAGTGCTGTCCAGACATTCATGTCAAGTAAGTTTTATGCARATGGATACTGGGATTCTTGCTTGCAGTAGGAATGGATGTGACAGGACAAATGACAACAAAAGCACCAAKGCTCAGGTGTCAAACACAAAGAATGGCTTTAAGGGAGCCTGGGGGTATGCACGAAGGGGGAGAGAACTCAATTTCTCTCAAGGAACAAGAGGTGATAAGGAGACGATCAGACCAAGAGAACCGATCAGACCAAGAGAACCGCAGTGCCAGTCAGAATTAATGGAGCAGAAGCCCATGTTTTAATTTGCACATAAATCCTTGCACCTGAAATCACCGGGCAAGGACCAAAGTTCCAGGGTTTTTTGTATGCAAATACTGCAAGTTTGTGAATGGATTGAGATCATACAGGCACACAAGATAACATCTCCACCCCAAACACCACAAATGAAGTCACAGAAGTTTCTTTTCCTCATTAAGTTCCAAAAAGTCTACATTTGCAGTCTAAAAAGAAACACAGCTAAAATTCACAAGCCATAGTGTTACTTACAAAATAAACTGCTCCGAAGCTTCCATGGCCAATCTCTCGGAGATCTGTGAAGAGCTTTTCTGGATCTTCTTTGAAGAAGAGCTCTGCAATTTCAGGGTCCTTCAGGCTGCCCGCTCGGCTGGTTGATGGCATCCTGCTGGGCAGTCAGCCGACCGACTATCTGGGTTTAAAGTGCTGCTTCAACCCTTGGCTCATCTGTATGAATGGGGCCTCTTCAGCATGGATTACTGCAAGAAAAAGATTGCAATYCTTCACTGATTATCCTCTGCTCAAAGAGTCCGAAACAAGCCACAGCAAAGCAGCTTCCACTTCCTCCAGAGCAAGCAACCCTGTGTGCTAGGATAATATCACAGCCCACTGTGATACCAGTCAAGCATTTCTGCAGGACAGAAACCAAAATCAAAACACAAAATCAGATGCATTCCATGCTCCAGCATCTGTTCAGTCAGCTGCACAGTAGTGAGAGAATCTCTGACCTACAGCGATAACCAGTTCATCACCAGTGAGTCCATATTACCATGACACCTTCCCACTGAAGAGTTACACCCACTGTGTCTGAAAGAATTATTTGGATTTTGTGATGTCTATCACCTCTCTTCAGAGGTTTTCTTGCAACCCCTTTCTTCAGAGAAAAAGCATCTAGAACAGGAGATAGATGCTCATCCTTCTGCTCTGCTTCAGCAGAGGTAAAGACACATTTTAATTGTGATGGCACATGAGACAATGGACAATAGGCCATTGGAAAWCACTTTCTTCAGAGGAACTTGCAACCTCAGACACAAGTGGGAATGTATAAAATTCTTTCTGTCTGCACCACCAGTTTGCTTTCATTTACTACAAGTTTTGTCTCTTGGAATCTATCCAGAATAAAAAGTATACTGTTAAGTTGTGCTAAATCTTACTGTATCTTTACAACAGCTAATGCCAAATAACCGCTACAAGCAAAAAGCCTTTTTTTTTCCTATTCAAGGGAGATACTGGGATTTCCTATCAAATTCCTGTAAACTGTCACCAACAAAAACAATTCTGTCACTGGCAAACAGTTAATCACACATTTCGCTTCTTTCCAAAAAATCTGGCCAAGACTTGTGCTTTTTTATTCCTATTTTGTATCTCAAATTTACTTTTTTAAAAAGTTGGGGGTTTATTTCCATTATGAAGATGTGAAAGACAACAAACCTGAGTTTAACCAACATATCAGAAGACCCTGTCCATTTCTCCTCCCTTTCTGGACACTATAAACTCCACCTTTCTCCAAGGCTCTAGACCATCAATGAATCATTTGTTTTCCACTCCCTGCAGAGCAATTCCTGCAAAGATGGAAAAAGACATATTCCTGCATGTTTGTGCTCAGCGGATCTCTTCTCTAGAGAGTTGCAGCGTGTGGAAGCACCACAGCTTGCCCGCTCCTTGTTAGAGACCTCCCAGCATTGCTGCAGAGCCTGGCTGTGAAACACAGCCCAGACATACCCAGTTGTAAACTACACAAGAGCCTCCAGTTTTTCTGAGGAAAACACGCATGGAAGAGAGTACACAGAAAAGGGAAGCAAAATCCAGCATTTTCCTCCAAGCAATCAGCATTCAAAGGGATTTATAATGCAGCCCAGAATGTGCTCCGTCATAGCCCTCTCTCAGGGGATAAGGAAAAGTTGACTCAAATCCCAGTGGTGGACCAAGTAGAAGAACATACATAAACACATATAGAAAATATGCAGCTGCTTCCAACTCTGCCACCCTGCACTGCTGAGCACACATACATCTCCTGTGGATGCAGGATCACTGCAGGAGCCTTGGAAGCAACCAGCATCTGCACACAGCTGCCGACGAGGAWCGGGACTGTGATATTCCCACCTTCCCTTGCATAACACAGTAACTAATACCGTGTGGGAAGGGAAATAATTAGCTCCAGCTCAGCTCTTACCTGAAGCACACTACATTTATGAAAGCTGGAGGAAAAGTGGGGGTTTGGTTATTTTTCTTTCTTTCTTATAAATCAACAATATTCCACTTGATTCCAGCCCTAGCAAGCACATAACACTGAAAGACAACTGTTTCACATTTACAGCCCCCGACAAAACAATAGACAAAAAGCATGTCAGAAAAGCAAGAGAAAGGAGCTGGGGGAAGGGAGCTGATAACCAGAGCACACTCAGTATTATTGAAGGAATGTTTCTTGGATCGACGGTAATGATGTCATGTTCCATCTTTTAAGAAGCATCAGATTCTTACAAAAAGGACATTGTTCAAAAGCAACTGCTGCAATCCCAGAATGCCCTTTTCCCTACATCTGTTAGTCAGAGGGGCTAGGCTTGGATAAACCTGCTAATATGGCCAAAAGTCACATGTCCCCGTGAGCGGGCGTGCATGTGAGAGCCAGCGCGAGGGGAAAACCCTGCGCTTGCAGCTGAGATGGATTACAGCCTTCTCCCCCTCCCCACCAACCTCCCATGCCAAACCAGCCACCAGACTGGTTCTTGGCATCCTTTCTGAGCATGCCTCTGAAATGTCATCAACAGGAACATTTCTTCCTGCAGCTGAAACTCCTACCAGGCCCCACTGACAACACAAAGGCGTGGGACAGGACAGARCAGAACTCCTCACCTACCATGATACACCTTAGAATACATTTTGCCCCCTTTAATCCTGAGAGCATCAAGACAATTTTCATTATCTTTATACTTGGAAATAATTGCTGCTTTGAAATGCATGAGAATAAAAACATTAAGTATTAAAACCTATTTAACAGAATAGTCASAAACGTGTACATGACACTGTGCTTATCATCTGATCTGCTCAGATGAAACAATAAAATGCATTAATGTAAATTCCATCCATAAGAAAGCTTTACATAGTCTTGCTTAATAAAGTGCTCCCTTTTTTTATGGATGATACAGTATGAAATTTCCTCAGTGTTCTTTTTACCCAGACAACAGGTGCTGCCTGCCAAAGCCCAGTAGTGCCAAAGCTCTGCCTCCTGCCTTGCAGTAATGACACCTGAATGCTGTGGGAAAACAGAAGGCAGGAGAAGTGGCATGCAAAGCAGCTACTGCATTATTTTAAGTGTGTTAAAAAAACAGGCGAGACTTAAGATTAAAACAAAAAATCAACYCTCCAACTAAACTGCACTGAATATTAAATCGCACATCAGCAGGCAGCTGGTTTTCTAAAGYACAGTCAAGTTGCACTTGGGATTTTACATTCTTCCACCAGTACAGTCTCTTCCCTACAGGTGTTTCAGATTGGTGCAGCTATASTGTGAAACACAGTTGTTCCCAGTGGATGGGACTGATCATCTCATTTGAGCTCAGATCAGGTGGCTGGGTCCTGGCTTTGGCCAAGGAACAGGCACTGCAAACAGGATACGGCACCCTTTGACTGTGCGTGACTACCTACAAGCCACCTTGCAGGCTGCTAAAATTAGAAAAAATAAATTCACATTTCTTCCTAGTGTCAGTCACACAGAAAGAGAACATTGCACTGCATAAACACAACTACCACYAGATGAACTCCACTCTTAACCAATAAGGTGGTGTAGCAACATGAGAAAGATTCAAAGCAAACCAGGAAATGACCAAAACACAGGACTRGCCCAGCTCTATTTCCACACAGTAGTCTGAACTCACTACACTTAGTGGCTACCATTACTGGTGTAAATGACACTGACTACAGGCCAAAATGTTTTATCAAATTACTTTCATCTGAACAACTATCAGTTAGCAGAAACCGCATRCACACATCCACAAAAGTCTATGAATCGATAAGCTGTTACATCCCTGTAATTATGGCTATATTAAAGGTACACACACACCCCTTGAACCTCTGACACAAGAAAGCTGAAGATGACGACGGGATAAGACCTGTTCTCTTTGGAGTTTTCTGCCTCCTGTCATGTCATCTCAAGCTGAAGYTAAGACCCACCCCTGTGACTAACATCCCCTGGGATGCTGCAGAGCAGAACAAGCAAAGCTACAAATGGTCAGTTGCCATATTTAAAGTGCATATTTCAGTCTTATGCTACAGAGACCTCAGAGAAATTAAAATCTGTCCACTACACTTAACTCTCTGACAACTGTCAATGTCCCAGATAACCATTTTCAGGTAATAAACCAATGTACTACGAGAATGTGTTTGGCTCTCCCTGCAGAAGAGAAGGGAACCACACATTTTAAGATTTTCAGCTGTCAATCATAGGATTTCTCAAGTCCCCATCCAGACCAACTCAGTGAGAGACAGTGACTAGAAGGTACTTGGCTACACTAACCATGAGATACAGCAAAGCATTTTAGCCCTTTAAGATGGCTCAAAAGTTTGCAGAAATCAAATAACACCACAGAAACACTTGTAGATAATTAGCACTGAAGAGAGCACGCTTTGTCCCCACAAATGGAATTTCAAGGAATTAACATATTCAACATCCTTCAACTTCTATACACAAGAATATCAGAACCAGAGCTAAACAAATACCATGTGAGCACAAAATGGAAACAACAGACTTCAGCATCCATCACCCCGTGTCTCCCCCTTTTCACTGGGAACAAGAGCCACACAGACTTCCATGACAGCTAAGGAGGCCAACATGAAAGCTGTCCTCCATTACTGAACTACAAACAAAGTTATTTACAGTTTGAGACATAAATCTTATTCTATGTTAGAGTCATCCACTATCCCATCGCTTAACACACTACCATCTATAAAAACTCCTCTTTGGTGTCAAACATAGTTACACTGTGTTTTTCCCTGATAGAATATATATAACACTCTAAAAACAAACAAACCAAGCAGGAGACCAGTTTCAGTCCCTATGATCTTTAGAGCTAACAGCAAAGACTAAAAAGTGAATATTCAACACAGAAAACTACTGCTTCTTTGCAGATCATCTTACTCAAAGTAATAAAACCAACAAAAAAAAAACCCTCACACCACCAAAAAACTTCCCACCACAACATAACGTTATTTAGAAACTGATATTTAGATTTTTTTTTTAAGAATCTGCATTGCAAGTAGCGCAAACAGTTGCTAAATTTTTGTGTAATTTTCTCTGGCACGATCTAATGCAAAAGCATCAAATAAGATGGGGAATGAGTGTCATCATGCAACTGTCAAAAATGGGAAAAAGGATTTTCTCTTACTTGCATATGGGTCAGATCCAGGGAGTGTATGAAGCTGAGATTAAATTATCCTCTCAACACACTATTAAAAATTTCCTGAATGGATTCCAGCTGACACTGAAAATTTCCAYAACTATTATAAATATGATAAATTGAAACTATTGAAAGAACTGACTTTTATTTTTTTTTCTTTTACTTGCAATTATGCCTGAAGTAAGACCTAAATGGTAAGAATGCTTGAAGAATGGTTAGATTATAAGAATGTTTAAAATAATGAATTTTAAAAGTTTCTGTGTAGTATTGAATACTTGACCTGAAAGCACAATTTTTTTTGGAGTAGCAGACAAACCACTCCCCATTTCTATAAACTCTGAATAAAARCTTGCTAGATAAAAAGGATGAAAGTACTCTTAAGAGAWGTAGGAATCAAACTTAGAATGGGAAGTGGAAAGGCTCTACAGTTCATGGGAACACAGCAGAAGAGATGATGAAGGTCCAGCATCAGAAGAAATGAASGCTCATTATATYGGGCAGTGCTGATATAAGTGACTTWAGGAAWGAYGCTATTACCCTTGACTTAATTTTGTGATCTGCATTTTAACTGGYCTTTAAAATTTTAGCCTGACAAATTCTATGCATGGAGTTACCTTATCCAGAAAGATAAATGGCAGGAGTTACCCACTACAGGTCCTATTACTTTATTTGCTGCTCCCAAAAGCCAAGTGCCAGCAAGTGGTGGGGCCTTTCCACAAGGGCACAGACAGAAGGAGTTCCGTTGGCTTCTCTGAAATTCAGGGAAACTGCAGCCAGTGTGCTGCTGTCAGATTCAAGACTGTCTTATATCCATCCTTCTGCACAGCTCAGCAAACACAGAGGGACACACGTTCATCAGGTYCTTGATAGTTTCTGGGAAAGTACATTCTTGCTCACTGCATCACATTTCTCCTTCCAGCAAGCTTGTCAAAGCTATATATGTTTTTATTGCTTTGCATTTCTTTAAATCTTTTTTAACCCAGGCTCTGGTCCATCCAGTCAGCTGTTTTTTTCCTGTTCTGACAAAAGCAGAGCAATTCTCAAGGGCCTCAACATGCTCTGAACACATGGAAGAAGAGCTACTCTGCTCACAGCAGAAGGTGGCTGTTTCCTTGAATAGCTAAAAATCAGCTTCCTGTCTACACTCAGTGACCCCATGCAGATGGCATCAAGACAGTTGTGTTCCAGTGACTGTCACAATGGAAGGTCCATCAGCACCTCAAACCTCCCAGAACAGACAGGAATTGTAATCCCTTGACTCATGTGAAACCCCATATCACAGACTCCTTGAGCACTTGGCTAAGYCTCTCCCACAAAGCTAACAACATGTTATTTTTTCTCCTCCTAGTTCTGCAATTTGGAATTCTTCCTAGAGTGTCAATTAAGGAGAAAAAAAACCAAAAAAACAATGAAACCAAACCCCTGAAATGAAACAGAAAAAAAGGCTGGAGATGCAGCAAGGGGCATTTAACCTCTCTCATGCCCTGCAAAGGGGCAAAGGGCACTCAGGAACATCTCCTTGGGATCCTGCTAACTTACTTTTACCACTTAGTCATGAGCTGCAGCTCAGACAAGAAAACGCTGACAAAGTAATGAACTTGCCTTTCTCTTAATGATCTTAAAATCATTCTTTTCASTACATTTGTTCTCCACACTGGCTCCACCAGGGCTGTCAGTCATTATGGAAAAGGGAGGTGCAGATGAATGACACTCTACAAGAAACTGTTAGAAAAATGTTAAATACTCAGAAAAATATCCAAAAAGCTGTCACAAAACCMATCATCCTAAAATAATGCCAACTATAAGCAGAACAAAACCACCTGGAGTAGGATAAGCAAACTGGACTGTGGAAGGTACCTGTGGAGTATGGCAAGCCCCACTGAGATTCTTTTCCACCTTGCTTTTCAGTCCAAGCTCATGTACATGAGATGCTCCTTTGCTTTCTGCCAGTCCCCAGGGGAAGGGAAAAGACAGAATTGTTTCATCTCCAAGTGAGAAGACCCTTCTAGTGCCAAAGCCTGAAGCAGGTGAGATCTCAGAGCCATGCTGGACACTTCCATCACCTGCCTTACAGCAGCAAGGGCACTTCACATGGTCTATAACCCCATTTACATCTTGGTAACAAAGTTGTGCTTCCTGCACAGGAACAGAGATCCTTCTCCATARGAGCTCAGCAAAGAACAGACATGAAATTCTGTCCCYTTTATCTTTCACATTCCCTCACCTAGGTATTTCTGGAAGGAACAGATTAGAAGGATAAGATGAATCTGCACCTGGATATTACAGCRAATTCTTGCGACTTTTTGTCTGTGTGAGCATCTATGCTCAAACAAGCTTTTCTTCCCAACTCAGTACTTCTTTCTTCATCTGACAAGGAACAAGCCTACCATTCCTGTAARATTCCTTTTTCAATWTCTTTTTAAAAGATTTTTGAGGAAGGGTTCTATCCTGAAAAAACCTTCTTGCAGAATTTCTTTTCCTTTCTCTCTCTGCTTTTCTATTTTTTTTTCTTTTATTATACTTTTTCACAGAATAGCCCCAGGAAGACACTTTTATGTTCAAGCACTGCTTGCATTTCTCTTATACGTGTACTTGTAGACTCTGCGCCTTACTTTGATTTCCTCTCAAGACTCTGACACTAAAATGTCCATCATCAACTCCTTGAATTACTTACCCCAGCACACTTTCTGATCCCCCTGAGCTGTTCTGCTTGGGTGTTTACTTTCCAGGAATGTCACTAACAAAAGGGTCAGAAAGTTGCATTTCCCAAACCTTCACTGACAAGCCCAGGATCTGTGTTTCTGGGCTGGGTGTAAATATTTATTTTTAATTATTCCTATAATCGTTCAAGTTTTTTAAGTAGTGCAAAAGATAACTAACTGGGTAAGCGTGTTCTTCTGTTAAAGACAAGATCTTCTGAACAAACTAAATCTCTTTTGACAGGTTTCATATGTGAGTTATAAGCAAACACACACATACCTAACGCTACCAGTACTGAAAATACTAGTTTTGTTAACTGGCAATTTTTACAATGTCATACACCAAATCTATCACTGACTCTACCACTGACCCTACCACTTAAACAATGCATATAAAAAACATTACTGATGTAACTGAGAAAAAATAAGGCAAAAAACCATCTTGCTTTTTTTCCCTACTATTTAAAATAGAGTATCTAATGAGATCAAAAATCAGACCCACAGAACAGCTGAAGAATAGCCAGCATTCGATTCTCAAAGACCAATGCCTTGAAAGCTCAAGAAGTGCTCACCATTCCCTGACACATTCAACRCTAACATCTCCTGGATGTCTTTGCTCGTGATAGTTCTGGTACATTTATTAAGAAGGTCAGCTCTAAATTTAGTGATTCCTTAGGCTAGCAAAGCTATGAGGAAGGCAACTGGAAAAAATGAAATCTTCTGTCCCCCTTCTTTTGCAATTCATTAAGTTCACAACCATCGCCAACTCTTTTCCTTTACTAACGTAAAGCATCACATAAATAAACATTCTGTGAGCACATCACTTACAGCCATCTCTCCATGGCCATGTCTCTCCAACTGAGAAGCACATGTTATAACAGATCCAGGGTGGGAGATGCTGTGCTTGCAGCACACTGGCCAGGAAGAGGTTAGCAAGAGGMCAGTTGATGAGAGTCAATTAAGTCTAGAGTCAAAAATACTGGGAAACTCCAGCTGCCCATAAAAAAAATTAGTCAGATATCCTAATGGGACTTGAGTTAAAGAAACCTTTTCTTGACCCCTAAGCAATTCTGTCCCAGAACAATAAATAGRGTAAACGTAAGCAAATTAGCTATTTTGGATTCAGCATAAATAACTCAGAAATAAGCTACTAAAGCTCACAACACARATAATTACCCTTGAGAAAAGAAGCAATTAAAAAGTGGCAGTATCACCATAGTTTTAGGAAAGAGGCCTGAAAGGAAGCAATTCAAAGTCTTTCTGGTCAATCAGTAAAAAAAAAGAAAAAAGAGAAAATGTTTAAATTGAGCTTGCAAATTAATTCCCTGGAGTGCAGAAGAACTCCAGGACACACACCCACTTCAGCCAGAAGCTGCGTCCAACCCTCCAGTCCATGGGTCAGACTGTTATTTGAGCAAGTACAAACCTGGTAAAACTGATGCCAGTAGGAAGGACCTAAGGCAGAAAAGGAAGTCAAATACAAACAGAAAAATCCAGGAGAACACTGTGAGATTCTGCAGGAACAACCCTACAAACCAAGCTGCGACAGCGAGAAACCTCAGGCAGTCGCCCAGCCTGACAAAATGCCACACAGGAGAACAAGGGAGCAGGAGAGAAGGTAAATGACCTGCACAAAGAAGATAAGTGGGTAAGGTGCTGTCACAGACCAAGACAGCTGGTCCTTCCATAAACACATAAATTAAACAATACTGATCTATGGGGACAAGTAAGCAGCTGCCCTGAAATCTGACGTAGCTCCAGAGTGACGTACAGCTTTTGTCACAGCTGCTGTCCCCTTCCAGCAGCTGCTGCTACAGAGAAGCTCCCAACAACGGCTGCAGCCAAAGTGAACAGAAGAATTAACTGAACTATTAATTAGTGGGAGCAACATGCTAATCACTTGGTGACTGTGATACATGAAGAACGAGAAAATGAAGCCTTTATGCACTAGACTATATGTCATTAAAAGAACAGAACAACTCAAAAGGATATTCAAAAAGAAGTGGAAAAAGTATATACAATCATTGTGAGAATTAGTGGTAGGTGGAGAACAGAATCATAACCTCTTAACTGAYATAAAACTGAAAAAAGCAAAAAGTCATATAATAATTACACTACATTTTGAACAAGAGAAAAGGTTCTTGCAACCAGAGTGACCACAGATACTGTGTTGATCCAGCACAGTATCTGCACTTAAGATCTGGAATGGGAGGGAAAGGTACAYGACCTGTTTTATTTAGGGCAGCTGACAGCATCAAAAAAGTACACAAGAACCTTAAAAAAAGAGTATGAATGAGCAACAAGGCAGGAGATGAAAGGTCAAAAAAAGTAAAGAAACATAAAGCACATATCTACTCTTAAACTAAACATAACTCAGGAGCTGAGCCTGCTACAGACAGCTCAACAAAAAATAATTGCAMAATTACAGCAATGTCAGACTTGTTTCATTTTAAAACAAGATAAAGAATCAATCAGAAAAATTATACAGAATTTCTGACAATACATTATGAAGTCTCTGACATGGCCTGATCCTGGAGATTATTCTTCACTTACATATAGCAGTAAAATGGGAGTACAGTAAAAAAACCTTAGAAATATGAAGTTGGAAATGCCTAAAAAGACAAACTAAGCTTGAGGACAAAAGGTGTAAGAGTTAAAAATCGTAAGAAGGCCATGATAAGTGCTCAGACCTCAAAAAAAAAAAAAAAAGAGAGAAGCCATAAACTGGAAGAGCAAAGTGTTTATAACAGAGTGAAGGAATTCAACCAATCAAGGTATAAACAGCAAAATGAACTTGCACAAGTGACTGTGAGGCATTGAGCCCAAGAGACAGAAACACTCYTTTTAAAACCAGACATTTACTTGAGTAAGAACATCCAGAGCCAGGTCAGGTGAGGTATTCCTGGATGCTCCTGGCACCGCCTCTGAAGCACCCAGGTTGTCACACCACTGCCAGGGACAGCAGATAGAACCAGACAGGCGAAGTATTAGAACCTGGATGAACTTCCAGGGTCAAACAAGCACCATCAAGACACACCTTGTTATGAAAAAGGTCAAATTCTTTTAATACAGGATTTTATAAAATACAGGATTATTATCATAAACAGAAAAAAGGTTTATCCAAAGGCTGCAGGAAAATAAGGAGAGGTTCTAGCAAGGTGCATGTATGTGATGACCCTTCAGCACTGGGGACAGACAGAGAAGCCCTGTCAGAACAGATGACTAGTGAAAGATTATTCTGTTCTCCAGGACTGACCAACCCACTGGAGCACATAAAGACACTGGCAGTGCAGTGCAGCGAGGGTTTACAGCTGCTAACCTAAGCCTGTAACTTAAAACATGTTCAAAAAGGGGTTCAAACGTATTTCAGCTTCAAAAAGGTTTAAAACCTTTTATAGCTGTTAAATCTGTGCTACCAGATTATCTGTACCCATAAATGGGGTAGCTTTAATGAGCAATTATGTCAAACATTTCTAGAGCCYGTGAGCACCTCCTTTCCTGCTGGAATTCCCCAAAGTCATGACAATTCGTCCAGTTTTACTGAAGCTCAGGTTATTTTTTTCCACTCTTCACATGACTGAGCAGAACCATTTCCTATACAGCACACAATAAGGGGAAGAGGCAAACAACCCAAACCAAACAAAAACAAATTTTAAAAATCCCCTTTTTTCACTATCCTACCTACTTGAAGAAATGCTTCTCCAGTGGTTTCTGCAAGGTCTAGATCCCTTCTCTTTATGGTTTTCACTTAAAACAGAAAATAGTTTTCAGGATGTATTAAGATAACAAGCATAACCTTTTAATTTGATGAGTTTTATCTGCTTTCATGAAGAAAATGTTCATTTCAACTAATACACAAAACTATTTGTGGCTCAGACATAMGGAATATGTCTCAATTGGATTGTTAAGATCACAGGACTCAAGGTCCAATTAAGTCCTGTTCCTGCTATTTTAAGTAACTTTATAAYAGAATCCAATCATCAAATAATAACCAACTCCTGAGAACTTCTCAAAGCCACTACTCTGATTACAAGGCTGCTCCAGAACCCCACTCCTATTTTGATTAGGAACCAATTTAAGATTAAGAACTGATTAAGACTGATTTRCAGATTTATTACTGTAAGTTTACACTGCCTTACTCTTTTTTCCACACCAGCCTTAGTGTTTAAACACAGTTTTCTTCCCTTTTCAATATTGAGGGATAAGCAYAAGGAGAGATAGAATACTGTCCCCTTAAGCCTGTTAGCTGAAAAAAGCCAGTTTTGTCTCCCTTTATGACGCAGGAGAGAGAACTGACTTCCCAGACCAACCTAACAGCCCTTCCTCACATCTGTCCCACATGAAGCTTTTTTTTTTTTTTTTTTTTAATTCTCCACCAGAACTCTCTGCATCTGCTTATTCCCTAGATATAGAGCACTAAAGTTTAAAATCCAGCATGGTATCAAGGGGATATATTCAAGTCTTTCACATCTTTCCATTTCTAACTGATAAATCTTACTTTTGTATTTCATATCTTTACATATAATAATATATCTTCATATATTCTGTATGTTATTATATACTTGCTACTGCATGACCATTCACTTTTCACTATTCTATTTAGGTCTYCATACTGCAAATCCTCCAGGCTCATTCAGTCCTGCCAAAGACTCCAGTCCACCTCTGGATTGACAATGTCCCCCAGCTTTGCTTCAGCAAATTCCATTAACAGTCCTTTCATGCATATATCATGACCAAAACACCACTTAAAACTGTCTCAAGACTGGACCTTGAAAACTTATCAACAGCTTCCCTCTAGCCTACATTTCCTCACTAGCACTAACTCATCCTTACACCATTACATCAGGCTTGGCTGTAAGCAATCTCCAACACACTGCYGTCCCCTGTGCTGTCCTGACCCTCACCCACATGGGATGAACTGCACTTGCAGCACTCGCCCAGCCTGAACCCTGCTCCATCAGCTCTCAATTCCGGCCTGTTGAGAATAAGCCTCACAACCCGTCCATCCCCAGCCATGAGAAACACTGTAGAAATGGTTTTCAATCAGAACAGTGGGCATAGAAAACATATTCTTGTTGCAGAAGTGTACAAGAGCCATCAYCCTTTCCACTCCTGTGCCAACGGCTTCCCCACATCTCTGCCTCACACTCCCCAGGATGCTCTTGCTCCCCATCACCTTCCCCAGCTGCTATGGCTGGGCCAGACCTCATCATCACCCAACTGCTGTAAAYTGTGTAAACACAACGGCTTCTGGCACAGACTTTACCAGGTACCAASTGCACTGCCCCAAATCCACCTAGACAAGGCACCAACAATGGGGAGGGGAAAACTGGTTGTGTGATGCTGGGAATGAGTCACCCGTGGCTTAGCCAGCCCTGGCCTTGGAGCAAGGAGGGAGGCAGGTGCCAGAGCACAGGGCAGCAGCAGCCYGCTCATTTCCCRAATGATCATGGTCCATCCAGCCAGCATTGGTCCTGCACTTCCAGAGGCTGGGTGGGAATACAGACCTCCCCATCCTGGTGCAGATGGGAAGTATGTGGTCTGTTTACCCAGAATTTTTGGGTATGTCTGTTGGAATCCCAAAAACCCAAAAGATTTATTGTAGAAGCTCTGACATCACTTTCACACAGGAACACACATCCTAGCAGTGAGAAATGAGACTGAAGCAGAAGTTCGTAAGGGCCTGCTTCCCAAATTCCGGCAGTCACAGGTTTGTGTGCTACATTACAGCTGTTCTGATTGCTGACATCTCATCTCTTATGTACTTATATACCCATTACCATAGTAACCAAATTCCTCAGAAC
This sequence comes from Malurus melanocephalus, assembly GCF_030028575.1. Lineage (NCBI taxonomy): Eukaryota > Metazoa > Chordata > Aves > Passeriformes > Maluridae > Malurus > Malurus melanocephalus. Next base: position 1,203,624 of record NW_026623394.1, read on the forward strand.
ATATAATGCAATTTTTGTATCTGGTGTATTAGAACAAAATTATTAAGGTTACAAAGGCAAGCATTCCAAAATTAGAAAGTGTCAGAATTCAGACTGCCATCTCCCTTGCCAACCCATCTTCTCTTGCTGCCTCCCTCCCCATCTCCCAAGCTCCCAGGTCACCTTTCTGCAAACCTTCAGCTCCAGTTCCTCTTCAGCTCCAGCTCCTTCCTCTCTGACCCCTCTGTAGTCCCAGTTTCACTGTACTTCTGTCCTGGCATATTCTGATCTCTCCCCTCTCATCTGACTTTTATACCTCCTGCATTCACACCAGGCATTTTCCTCCTCCACACTGCCTGAGTGCTCTCCAGGAATGATTCACTGAACACAGGACAGATTCATGACAGTCTAGGAACTGGAAACAAGAGGAGCCTCTCTTGCAGGGAGAAAAGTCCTTCTGATCTTCCATAGTCCAGTGCTGAAGCATCTTCTGCTGCTCTCCAGGGATAACTGCATGCTCAGCTGGCAAAATGCCTCTGCAATACCCAGCTGGTTGGTTCACCCTCTTGTTGACATTGCACTGCAAGGACGGGTCCCACTAGGGAATAAGCCCCCATTTCAGGAGGTGTTTTGCAAGTACAAAGAAAAGTTCCATTAAGATGGAGACTCTAACATAAACAAATTAACCTTTATGCTTTACCTGCCTATAGCATTATTTTRTACACATACAGATATCGCTAGGAGGAAGACACATGCATGGAATGCTTAAGTGCTTTGTTTTCTCTGAACACCAGCACCTGCAAGCACTGTAGAGTCAAGAGTTGAATTCACTGCAGTGGAACACACCCAGCACATTCAACACATCTCTCCTTACAGGTTTCCCAAAAAGTTCATCAAATCATGGACTCAGACACCCTTGTGCTTGACTACCTCTCCAAAACAAAGACAGGTYGATACATCATTCTGCAAACACGGAAGGTAAATGACTACATCTTTTCTCCAAGAACCTGCTTTTAAAAAATTATCTGTCTCTTTTCTGGTTTGGTAATATTGCTAATTGTCCTGAACACAAGGGATGAAAGAGGTAGGTCAACATCTGCACCTGAAGCAAATACTTGGAACAACAATCCATAAACACAGCCCACAAAGCAGGTTTAATGCCCAAGCTTCATTCYRKATRGGTTAACTCTTTCTGTGAGTATTTRAAAAGTATTTTCCTGTGGTACACCAACTCTTTGAGTTCTCAAGTAAGAAATRCAGTACTTTTTTCTGGTCGAGAAAGCAGGAAAGAGCTTAAGTCACTTGAATATATTTACTAAGTGTTACAGCATTTTAAGGTTGAAACRGCAATTTCAGCTCATGCAGGAATACATCCATCCTAAATTTGACAGGAAACTGTAATCAGAAATTGGTCCATTTCAACAGCACAGATCCAAACACCTCGATATTTCACAAGTTCTTTGTGTGCTCACACATCAAGCCACTTAATACAGCTGTTCTCAGCAATCACTCACAAAAGCAAATGAACRAAAAAGAAATAATCAGCAACCATCTCCACTCCTACCTTTTAACTGAGGGGAACAATAATTTGACTTCAGTCAATGGACAAAACTATTTTCTGTGCATTAAACAGAAGGTTAATTGAGATAGGGTGGAATTCTGCTCTCACACTTGGACTTTCTGAAAACAATGCTGTCCTGCCTRTTTCAAGGACTTTGGCCTCAGCTTTTTCAGGAAGTGAGGCAGGAAGCTGCCAACAGGTGACTTTCCTAAGACTGAACTGATGTTCAGGAGACATAAAGGAATAGCGTTGCAAAGAAAAAGCCAGTTAATTAATCTTACTTTTCTCCTTRAGCATTCCTGCTGCTGGGAGTAGGCTGGAAGGCCGTGTCCTGGCCTGGACCATGCTGGATGGCAGCGCTGGCTGTTCTCAGCAGTCACTGATCTGAAGGCAATCAGTGATTTGGTCTAAGCTAAACCACGCTGCTCAGAGGCACAAAATCATGCCATCTAATGAAGGATGGGAGATGGARAAGATTAAAGCTACTACCCAGAGCAATAACCATACAGCACAGCTGGAACAGGACTGAACTCCATGGGCTGAAGGGCCTCCTTAAAATGGTCTGCAAATCCGTGACCGAGGAGTCTGGCTCTAGCAAGACATGAACAAGTAAAGCACCAGGGAATGAGGACAGTCACAAGAACAGTCCCAAGAGAGCAGTGGCACAACARATCTTGGCAGGAGGGTGGTAGGAATTTTCAAGAATCAATCACCAGCTGGTTTGTTTTGGTATTAAGTTTGCGGTTCTTTTTTTGTTTTGTTTGTTTTTTTTTGTTTGTTTTGTTTTCCAGAAACAGGCTTGATATTCTCTCTCCATTTTCATTCTGGCAAATGGACAACTCACACAGAACACTACACTTTTCTTACATGACACTTCCTAGAGACCCTCYCCTTTCCCTGGAGAATTTATCAAACATTTTCAGACAAAGCAGAAGTTGGCTGCATCAGTTTCAATACTGGAGTGGTAAATCTTTGCAGAAGTACAGCTAAGCCACTGAGTAACAACCATGACCACTAACATCCTCTGCCTCGAGACTCCCAACCTGCCTCCAGCCAGAGAACATGGGGGCTGAAGGCTGTCTCTGCTCCAGTAGCTGTTTAGAGGTAGATGTTATCAAATTCCTTCCACATCTGTTTAGATTTCTGGAGAAAAACATCCACATCACACACAGGAAAACCACTCTTACATCCTTTTGTCAGCCAGCTCTCTGAAGGGGCACAGAGAAAGGAGGAGCTCTTTGCCCCAAGAGGCTGCCTGTGAAGGGCACAGGTAGAGTRTAACAGCAGAATAATACAGAAAATTTTTGCACTACTGCAGTCTGCACTGCACCTTCTCTAGGGATAAATAAAATTCCGATCTCCACAATCTCCATGGCTGTCAATCTGACACCTTTTGTGAATGCTAAATTCACACATACAAAGAACTTTCTCCTTTGTAGGTTTTGAAACATCTCACATGCCGTTTCCTACTGGTAACGGAACAAGCAGCATAATTTCATACCTGGCAATTTGAAGCCTCTTTCAGCAGTTTGGAATAATGGATTATGCCTTTTGTTTGTCAGTAAGAACAGGCAAATAAGAGGGAAAAAAAAAACCTGCTAAGTTCCAAGCAACAATTCGTGTATTAGAAGAAGAGCTATTTTCTGACTGCTCCTGTTGGCTAATAAACAAAGGGAACGTCAGGTGTCCATTTTTTAAATTCTAAGGATCTTGGATTTTTGAACTGGGAAAGTAGGACAACCTCCTGATACCTTGGGCAGATACATCCCTAACAACCAACCAGCAAAAAGCAAGAACTGCTCCCTCATCATGCATGCAGCTCACCCGTGCAGCCCAGCTGGACAGGGAGCTACTGAGAGCTCAACAGGCCATGCCAGAAAACACTATTTGGACACAAGCTATAAAGAGCAACCAAGAAGTAATTAAGGTTCCTGAACACAACGGGGCAAAGAATATCAGCTCCAGTGCTGTGCACTGCCCAGAAGCTCTTAKGACATCTGGACAGCTTCTCAGAGACCACCAGCCCATCCTCTCACTACCAATACTCAGTTTAGAGTCTCCAAAAGCCTCAAAATGCCTCTCTGCAGATTATTTTGCAAAGTCATTCTGAATGAGGGAATATCTAAAGCTCTAGCYTGAGAAAGAATAAACCTATCCATGTTTACAGGAACTGTATTGCTCAGTATAGCTAACAAGCTGCATGAGAGCTGACTGCTGCCAGGCCACAAAAGWGCTCCCAGAAAGAAGGAAAAATTCCAATACATTCTTATATTAATAYAATTTCAAAGGCCTGAATAAAAATCATCCTGGTTATATCAGCCCAGCAGCTGGTTTTGGCTACTCCCCTGACCCTGGCCAGGGCCCAAAGGTAATCTTGGTGGAAGGCTGTTGCTAGTACTACCACAAAGACACTGTGTAGTGCCCATTTAAATATCTCCAAAATGATCTTAATCAGAAAAAAAAAAAAAAAGTTATATTAGAAGATAAAAGATCTCTGAAACAAGGAAGATATGGATAGTTATAACATGCGCCTATATTTGCATCTGGCACACAACATACATCCTATCCTCCAGCGAGGCCAGGAAGGAGTTATTTTTGAGAACTTGATAGTAAGAACTGAAAAGAAATAACTGTGCTTCTCTCTCTCTTTTTTTTTTTTTCTCTATTAAGCTAATTCCTGCTGTATAAAGTCAGCTTGAAACCTCCTTTCAAAGAAAAAGGGGGGGGGGGAGGAGAGGAAGAATCAGATCTGCTTGTTTTTTGCATTTGACATTCAGGTCTCGTCRCCCTGTTTTGTTTTCCTGGAGGACGCGGCGGCGCAGACCTCGCAGAATGATGACATCACACCTACAAAAAAAGCAAAACCCAAACAGGAGGGAAGCAGCTCTCCCTCAAATGAGCTCACAACACAGCTCTGCTTCTGGCTGGTACCTCCTGGACAATTCAAAACTCAGTGTTTCTGGGGGTAACCAAATGTTCCCTTCAGGCCCCTGGCCCCATGAGAGCAGCCCATGAAAATGGGGAAGGAGACAATCCTGCTCCTTTCCAGGCCAGGCAAAATCAAGTTAAAAGGTGTTTAGCTACTACTGCTCCCCTATAGAGATATTGTGAACACTACATTATTTTATGCTTGTTTTTACCTGTTTCATTGTTGGTTAGGAGTTACACAGACAAGTGACTCCTACCATGATGAAACAAAGCAAAGTACAGCATGTTTAAGTCACTCAGTAAACTGGAAGCTGCTCTTTCTGAAAAGATTCATGAAGTTATTTTTCCATATGAGGTAARAATTCTGAGCAGCATCTTTCCTGCAGAGCAAGGAGCCATGCTACACCAGCGACAGAGGAACTGCTAGGTGTGCATGCAAGCAGAGCACAGCACCTGCAGAGGATAAAAACACACCTCTTGTGGTGAAGAGATGTTTCATACCCTGTCTGTATCTATTAAAACTCAGGAAAGGCCCATGCCAGAACATGTGCACTCACTGCTCCACGTCACAAGGAGATTTATCATTCATGTAATACCTGAACTCAACATATTGACATGTTTGKCAAGCTTAGAAATAACAGGTATTATATGAGAAACACCTGCCAAACCTTGTAAGCAAATCTCCATTTAAGACACCAAACTAGATACCACATGGCCACTCTCATTGCTCCTACCAATTTATGATCTAATTTTCACAATAACAGCAACGAAAAGCAGGAAARAAACAAAGAGAATTACAGAAGTGGAAGTTATTGAATATCCAGTGGTCACATGGCTYCACTTATAGYGACTGAACAGTTCAATGGTGATAAWGCATTTGATTGCTGGGATTTTTTGGCAATTGAATATGAATAAGAACACTGCCATCTCTACCTTATGTACAAGGCCAATTCAGACAGAACACTAATAATTCCTCAAAGCAGCAAAATAAACCTTGCCTCGCTATTAACTTAAAGACAATGCTCCAATAGGAACATCAGTTAACCAGGGGTTATTCTCAGATTTTGTCYAGAAAAAATATTTTTAAAATATGCCCTTCTAAAGGATCTCTCACTCCTCTCCGGAACTTATAAGGCCTGTTCTTGRTATTTACTAGATATTAGGAAAAGGTTCTTCACCCAGAGGGTGTTTGGGCACTAGAACAGGCTTCCCATAGAACTGATCAATCTGGGGGAGTTCAAGAAGCATTYAGACAATGCTTTCAAGMACATRGTGGGATTCCTGGGGCCACAGGAGTAGAACTTTGATGATCCTTGTGGATCTCCTTCAACTCAGAATATTCTGTGATCATCTACCTTAAAAAATTTGCTCATAACAATGGTTGATTTCAGATMAACAAATGGCTGATTTCAGATCAAATGCAATTACAAATTTCTGTAAAGCAGCTAATGTTTTCTATAGAATTTGACTTTCAATAGTAAAACAGTAAATGCATTCCAGTGTCTATCTAAAGATCTCAATCTCCTGCCCCAGCCATTAAAAGGAAGGAAAATAAGACAAGCAACTGCCATTATGGAAGCATCAAAAGCAGGTGGTAACTTCAATCCAAGAAGGAATTCTGCTTCTAAGTTTGAAGTCTGAGCTCTRTTGTCTTGGATAGGCCCAACAGAGCATGCCGAGTCCTGCTGGGTTGACTCTGGAGACCAGTCAGGACAGTTGGACAATGACCATCTCTGTAATTTTCTGTTTACATATTTACAGAATGTATTTAAGTGGTGAGACCGTATGTGTCATSTCCTTAGAAATGCTAATCACAGGCATGAAATCACACACAGAAAACCCTTAAATCAGCAGGTGCTCGGTGCCTCCAAACCAGAAAATAAGCAGAGAAGTAGAATCACAACTCACACCATCCTCTCCTTCCACTCATGCTGCTTGGTACCATCCTTGTTTCCCCAACACCTATGTAAATAGGTAGGTAGATTTTGCAACAGGCATGATAAACAGGTATGAACTACTTCAAACCAGCACAGGTAACATTAGTTGCAAAGCTAAAAGCAGTTTTTGGAGAAAGCCAGCTGAATTTTACACTGTGGCAACCCAGAACAATGATCCTTGAAACAAGGAAAACAAGGCCCCAAACTATTGAGCATTTTCATACAGGTACACAAATTTCAAGGGTTTAACACTTTTTTKGGGGTAATTCTAATTTAAAAGAATAACTGAAGCAACAAAATTCTTAGTTTCATTATTTCCAAGCAAGCCTCAGCTATYTGACTGCACAGATTTGCCTTAAACAATCCCCACACTGCAAACCTCTCTGTGGAGAGAGGTACAGTAGAATCTAGAACAGATGAAAGTTACTTGTGATGAGCTATGGCTCACTCTGCAATGCTTATGGATTCCCAACAGGCACAGGGGCTGGAAGCCCCTCTTCCTTCCCAGAGCATCAGGTGTCTCACCCTTTCAGCTTTTTACAGCAGCGTGCATTTGCATTACACAATAACTAGACCCTGAAAAAGAGGTGAGATTCAGCTGTGGCAGAGACTACACAAACAGGGTGAAAAGATACACTCTGTCTCCACAGATCTCCATAAAATGTCCAGACAATACCCAAGTTTTGAAATTCTATACGCACAGGAGCATTTACTTAGATGGGCAGTCCCCAGTWATCYCTGTGYATGATCGACACCAAAAATGAATAATTAGTTTGTTGTTCATCAGGTTCAGGGACTGATTTACAATGCATTAAAAGTGCTTTTCACATTTATGTAAAGATAAAAATCAGCAAAAAGTCACATCATAAGAACAAAGAATATTGAAAATTTCAAGATTTAGCCAGCTCATTCATGACCAGCATTAAACTGCCATTATGGTAAGAAAAATCTACATACTGCTCCTGTAATGAAATAATAAACCCCATCCCCTGCATTTTCAGGCAGACTTTCAGGAGATCTGGGAAAGCGGTGCTGCTGAACTTTGAGGTCTGTGCTGCTCCACCACACCCCACAGGCAAAGCAGCATCTCCYACATTTCTGCTTCCATCTTACAGCCCAGGAGGTGCTGCAGTCCTGATGCAAACTGGGGACCAAGCAGACAAATTCTTCTACCCCATCACCRGCCATGCTGAGCAAACCACTCACTTCTCCACCTGTACTTCAGCATCCCCACCTCATAAATGTGGAAAATAAATATACATTTATCATTCATTTGAAATACCTTGAGATTAATGGATGGAATTCAGAGCAGGGAATTACTATTATTATCCTGACAATTCGGAAAAAAAGTATAAAATATCACATATGTAAGATAATAATTCTTTGTTAYAGCTTAAATTTCTGTTTGTGTATTAATATTTCATTTCTCATCATATTAATTAYAGCTAGTTCTATTTAAACATAAAATATTTGTAATACCTACAAAAAACATTGTGATCATACCAATTTATAGTCMCTACAGTAATTAATTTTCAGTACCAGAGATTCTCACAGCAATGAGAAGAATATTCAAATGAGGCTAACACACCCTGGTGCTGGACCAGCCACTGTGGAAAAGCTCCAGAGCCACATGTGATGGCCCACCTGCACAAGGGCCCACAATTACCAATTCCTACAACAGGAGAAAACATAAGAGACTTAAAATGTGTTAATTAGAATTTTCAAGAGATAGGGGTTATTTAAGAAAAAGCACCTTCACTAAAATATCAGGGAAAATGTAAAGGCTTTTCCAGAATATTTTTTAAAACTGGGCACCAAAAATTCCATGTCAAATTTTTATYCAATAAACTAGCAAATAATTCTTTAAATGTCCTTAATGGTTTTGTGACTAATTATGAGCCAGTGAAGGTAAATCATGTACTTTATAAGTAAACTATTTTCACGTTAGTCTAGTATTCAAAGCACTCTGCTTGTTATTGTCAAATCAGGAACAAATCTTTTGCCCAGTCTTGTTTTTGCAAATAAATTTACATCATCAGTACTGCAATGAAATCAAAGCAATGGTGAAGATGAAGACTTCCTTCTTCCATAACATTTTATTTTGGATAAAAAAACATGTATATAGATCCCTTCTTAACTGCAGATTATCTTAGTGTTTGGGTCCTTGTGCTCTGTCCTCCCAGTCAGCAACAGAAATGCTAAATTCTCTGGTCAGTTCAGGACATCTGTGTAGGTTGATCTGGTAGGAATGTGGTCAACTACTGAACTAGCAGCTTACAGCAACATCTTCTGAGAGCAGAAGGAAATATCTCCAGCGATTGTCATGCAATCACCTAAATTCAGCCCAAGTATCCTCGCTAAGCCCTCTTCTCCCACCTCCATGGGCACTTCAGCTTGTACAGCTCTGGCCACTTGAAGTGGCTTTTGGAATGGAGATTCTCTAGGATTCCTCTGCCCATGTATTGTGTCAAATGAAGGGAAAAATAACCTTCCATCACTCACAAAGGACAGATGATCAGCATTCAGATGGGTTTGCCTGCATTCTTGCTGCAAAAACGGGCAGGTCCCAGCAAGAATTAACAGGAGGTTCTACCACACACCTCCAGCCAGAGACTAACCTAGTTTTAAACACTTGAAAGCATGTGTTAGAGGGGGATTTATGTGGAAAGGGAAGAAGGAAAATTAAGCCAAAAACACAGGTAAGAGTTCAGGGTTTGCCTATACAGCAATTAACCCATAATAAAAACGGAGCTTGGCATTCTTTGCAAGGCACTGCCTCTGAAATGTGCCATTATTTCCTTCCCAACTCTGACAGGCAYTTTTAGGAGACAGCAGGAATTTTTGTCAAGGCCAAGGTTACCCTCTTTTTTAGCTAAGGCTGCAAGCCTTCATAAAAACCCCAACCTAAAAGCCTGGCTGCATACTCATATGTACCCAGCAAGTATAAAGTGGGGTTTGTACCAGCTCAGCCAATACAAGGGAAAATTCTATCACTGCACTTTAGTCTGTATGGGTTGCAAAAACACATTACTACAGTTAGTCCAGTACATAATTCTCAAGACATTTCGATATGCAAAGACTAATTTAAAAAGCCCAAGGAGATACAAGAGGGAGGTGAATTTAGAGGCAGAAGATCATGCGCTATGCGCAGAGACCCTGTGTTCTGTTTGACCCTCAACGAGGCAGGCAGCTTACCTAGGGGTACAGGGCCAAATCATACCAAAATAGATTCCAAACCCAGGGTTTAACTAGTTTGCTATCTAGGCCAGGAAACAGTTCTGGAACAYATTTAACACAGTTTAATCGCATCAAATCACGGCTGGCCCAGAACTGATTTTAACAACTGTCAACTGCTCCTTGGAACAGGGAAAGCCAAAAAGATCACAGCACAGAGTTTACAAAGAGCACGGAGACAACCCAAACATCCAGAGCAGCAGCAGCAAAGCAAGGCACATTCAAATCCCATGATCTTTATTCAGATTGGGTTACAAGGAACTGGGAACTGGGAGGAGTTAATGTTAGTGACAACTGCAAGCCAGAACTAAAGGCGAAACATGTTGCACTGCCACTGGGACACAGCTTGAGAAATCCTAATAACTGATGGAGAAAGTTACTGCACTACTTACTGGATACCCGTGGCCTATTTGAGAAACAGCACTAGCAAAAATAACCTCTCATCTCAGCTGGGGAGGGAGGGACAGTCACCAATTACAAGGGGACTGAGGTGGGAAATGAGAATTGCATATTGAGAATGGTGAAGGAGGCAAAAATAACAAACATGTGCAATAGCACATGAGATTCTTTCCAAGAAATCTCAGTACATTTCTCTGGGCATGGGCTCATGGATCTGTTACTGCCCTTGAGCAGTGGAATGTCAGGGAAGAGGAAGGATTGCTGGGTGCTTGGAAAACAGACTGAACACATGGATGGGGAGAAAGCCAAAAGTGCTACAAGAAATGGTCCCTACCCTTTCAACATACTTGCACTTGTATACTCCACTTTCCCATGCTCCTGGATCCCAAAGCTTTCCAGTGGTTAGAAATCAGTCAGGCCAGAGTGAACTGAAGCTGAACCAGAAAGCAAAGGGAAGGACTGATCCTAAGGACATAACCTCTCAAAGTCTGTGTCTTGCAGTGCTCAATGAATGGCAGAAGGGAAGAAAAAGAGGTTTTAAAGTTTAGATTAACTAAGTGAAAGGCTGAAAGGAACTTTATTCGCATTTTAAGAATTTAGGTGTAATACCCATTGGCTTTCAGTCTAAAGCTATAAGCAAGAATCTCTGAGATTAACAGTAAACATCAGAATTTTCTTTTCAAATATGGATTGACAGTTGACATGCAATAAAAGCTTCCAATGAAACTCACAGGCACTGYTCACCCACATTCTGATAGGGGGCTGCCCTGTAAACATGCTGCACTCAATGAGCATAGAAGAAAACTGTTTTTATAAAATTACATCTCACTCTAAAGAAAATATTTGCATGGCTGTAGCCAGGAGTGTAATAAGGGTCATTGGAAGATCACAGGCACAGAAAACTGAAGAGCCTGCCAGCTTTAGAGTTSTGTGACTTTTACTTTTTTCCCCTCAAGATCTAACTTTTCCCCCAAACAAAACATTTCCARCTTTCCATCCTAAGGACAATATTCAATATGTAAATCTCATGCTGTCACCCCATCCTGACCCCTAGAGAAAAATCAAAACTGTTTCTAGCCAAGCAATACAACAGGCAAAACTACGAGCTACTGTCCACTTGTATTAGGAAGCCATCATCACTCGAACTCATGCTGGACTGTCCTCACCAACACCTAAGAGAAAGAAAACCTCACCTCCAAGCTATAGGTGTGTAACTAATGCTGCAGATCTGGCCTCAGCAAGCTCTGATTAAACTGGAGAAACTTCTCTGTTTGGACAAAACTTACTGCTGTTTTGGCAATTTCATGCTATGTTTACAGTGGCTACCTTGCCTTTTCTTCTGGCAAAGAAACAAAGATTTAGCAGGATGCAGGGAAAAAAATCAAGAGTAATAATGCACCAATTTCTTATCAAGGATCAAAAGTTCCTAATGGCTTCCCTTTCATAATTAAAAAAAAATACTGTAATTCCAATGATCACCAAATATTTGTTCAAAAATTGCTTAAAAACCATGTTTGGAGCCCCCACTGTGCTGGCTAATGTCCATTGTGTTTCTAAGGGCCTTCAGAAAGTATTCCCTCCTCCATGTTCTGTACTGTAAATGAGCACTTAGACAAGGAGGAGGGAATTGTGAGTAAAAGCCAACTCTTCTTTTAAACAGCTCTCTATCCTTTCTTACTATTTTCTCTGCACACTWCTTCCCCTCAGACACTTTGCACTTCACCTCTGATTTAATGTTTTTATATTTTAATTTTTTTCAAAGGAAGGACTCTTCCTCTGGCACTTCACATGAGAGGATTATTGGTTTTCTAACCCTTTGTCCATCGAATTTTTTTCAGTCCCTTCTCCACAGAGAAATCAGTGTATGATCAGCAATGCCTCAGCATGTTAAAGGATAATAAAAACAAAAAATCCTGAAACCTAACCACTACAAGTTTAACAAAAAGTGCCACCAGCCACCTCTGTCTCTGGTTGTGGTGGTGCAGCCCAGTCCCCAGGGTTGTCTCTAATCTCACCTCACTGTGCACTCAGCCATTTCAGATCACCAAGCTGACACAAAACGGTATTTTTCCTTTGGTTAGCTTTCTGCTAGTGCAGGATCAAAGATCACATGGAATGACACACATGGAGAAGCAGGTGGAGGACAGKACTGAACACCTCAGTCAACTTCCAGAGTAAGGGAAACTTGCCAGAGAGCACCACTCCGCACAAACAGGGGCTTCACCCTGCACTATGTCCTTTGAGAATTWGCACTTCATGAAGAAGAGTAGGTCACACTCAATATTATAACAGAAAGAGCAGATGTGGGTCTCAGAAGGTATTAAATCATCCTGCTGTGCGCTGTTACAGGCAAACTTGTCCCAAGCATGGCTACCAGGGGAGGACGTGCCAGCCATAACTGGAACCTTGCTGTCAGATCCAGGAAAATTTTCAATTCAGACATGATTCTAGCCCAGGGTTGAAGTTCAGTTCTTCCCTTTGTCCAGGTTCACAAAAGGAAATAAAAGTAAAATCCTTGACACTACACAGCATACTTGAACAAGAAAATTGTAATGGCCACCAAGCACCACTGTCATTCAGAAGACAAGAGCCTGGCTCACCCCTGGTAACACCAAAGATTTTTACAGTTTCTAGTATGCACTTCAAGCTAACAGTATGTTGTTTACATGATTTTAATATGAACAGGAACATAACATAAAATGCTTCTAAGATAGGATCTTAGTGATTATGCAAGTGTTCTCCAAAATACACAAGGAATGGAATAAGACAAGTGGTATTTACCATAGCTTCCTCACCACTTTTGGATCCCAAAGAGAGTCAGATCAGCACTAATTATTTTCTTACTTGACAAAATACCTATACTGTCAAAAAACTTKCATAAGGCACATTTTGCAAATGATCTTACTCCCTCCTAAAACCAGAATTATATCCTTGCAGAAGTGACAGACATGAGAGACAACAGCAGCAGCATATCCAGTCTATCTTTACTAGAAAGAGAATTACACCTGAAAACCAAGTACCTGGAAACCACCTACTCTGTTGAGTATGCAAGGGTTGTGTCAAAGTGGAACTCACTACTGCAGAGTCAGCTACCTACAACATCTTTAAAACAAATCTCTGAAATTGCTGCCATATCTATTGTTCTCTACTAAACATCCTCATTACAGGAAATCCACTATTAGGATACATCTGAAGATGTAATTATTGTGATATTTGCTTCTCTTCTAATGTATCTCACCAAGCATAAAACCTGAGACTGTCTTACAACTCATTAGAGACATATTATTCTGGAGACAAAAAGTGGTGAATAAAAGCAGAGATGAAAACTGCACAATTGGAAATGTTATTTAGCTGGAAGTAAACATTTTAAGTTCTTGAGCTTAGTTTACACTGGAATTTAACAGCAGGACACAGATAACTTTTTCAAATAGTCTAATTTAAGGCCTAAGCCACCTTATCTGTACATAMTTTTAATGCCAACATCTGGTCCTGTACAGGCAACACTTAATTCAGTCTAGTTAAAAAGAAAAATAACATCAAACTACACAARGAGTTTTTTACTTCAGGCAGTTGTATTTCAGCAGGATGAAAYTTAAATTATACTGTTCTACCTGAATCAMTTTCTCTTCAGTGAAATACTGTTAACAGAGGAGAAAAACATTMTCTCAAGTTCAAAGGATAAATTAAGGTTCAAGTTTATCAATGTATTTCAGTCAAGGGATAAAGGAAGAGGAGTCCTAAAAATGGCAAACATACMAGTCAGAACTAGGCCAATGTTGTGGAGAATCTAATATGAAGGCTCAAACCAATCGTTGATTAGGTTTGCCCTTGGACATAAGTAGCAAAAACTATGACAGACTAACTATGAGGAGGCACAAAGGCAAGGAAATCTAGGCTCGAAGAAGGCTCAAGAAAAACATACCCAAAACTGTATTTATTGCAACAGAAGCTGTTATTCTGTAATCCTGAAATACAAAAACAAACCTTCCCGAGTGTCAAAATGTATCCGTTTTCCACCGTTTTCACTATTATGTGCTATCCACTAAAGCTGTTTTTCAGACACTAACAATCTGAACTATATTGATCAATTTTATATATATATATATATATATATTAGGGATGGTATTTTGGAAACATTTAATCTGAAGCATTCCAAGCTGATAACCTTTATCCAAATACATAAAACAAGAGCCATGTCAAACACACTATAAATAGCATTAATAGTAAGGAATCAATAACATCCAAACCTTTAGGTAACATCTTATTAATCCGCCCTTGGCATGCATGGGCACACTGCTGTAAGGGCTCTCAAAATGCCATAGTCAAAGGTGAAGGACACAATTTGTTCAACTAGTTAATGCAACTGCTATTTAACCAACACAGCCACTAAAATGCCACCTTAATGAAATACCCTGTACCATGATAAGCAGCAGAAACAAGCACGATAAACACGAAACGTTTTTCTAAGAAAATATGTTAAATGTCCTCAGGGCTGTTACCGATCTGTCATATTTTTTTCCGAAGGCATGTAAAGATCTACATTTGACAACAACCATCTTAATCCCTGGTTCTCCCCCCCCCCCCATTTCTTGTACCGCGCCCAACACAATGGTACAACTGCATTTCCCAGGTATCGCCTTGTTATTTATTTCTGCTTTCACAGTGACAAAGGTGAACTCTGATGCTCCAAAGATGCTTGCAGCAAAGCRGGGTGAGAGATATTTCTAACGACATACCCACACGCGGGTTACAGAAATCCAGCCTCCATGAGATGTTTTAATCTGACAAATTAAAATGGTTGGGAAACGCTATTTGGGTAACGGAATCGGCCGCCACATGCATTGCTGAGGGGGGAGCAATAAAAGGTCTTTAAAATAGGTCACTTTCAGCCAAATCCCACACCAGCACCGAACAAAATGGTATATACACTGAAAACTCACCGCTTGGGGAGGAGCAAGGGGCAGGGAGGGAAAAAAAAATATGAAAGGGGGAAAAAATTTAAAGGGCAGAAATCGGCGCGGGTCTCCGAGGGACCCCTAASCTCCCCGGGGGTCGGGGCTCGGCCGGCGAAGCCCCCGAGGGAGCCGCAGACAAAAAGGGCCGCGGCGCTGGGCACGCCTGGCCGCGGGGCCGGCCCCGGCCCCAGCCCTGGGCCTCTGGCGGCCCCTGACAGCCGGGAACACCCCTCCGCCCGCGGCCGCCCCTCCGCGGAAAGCGCCATTTCGCCGCCCGCTCCCCCGCCGGTGCTCGGCGGCGGCGGCCCCGACCCTGCGGCACTGCCGCAGAGCGCGGCGGGGGAGGCGCCGGCCCCACCGGGCCGCCCCCCCCACCCACCTCCTCCCTCACCCTCCCGGGGCCGCCGCGGCCGAGCCCCCCGCCGTGCTGCCCGCCTTACCCTCCGCCGCAGCCGGGCTGGGAGCGCCGGTCGGCCCCCCGCGGAGGAGGAGGAGGAGGAGAAGGAGGAGGAGGAGGAGCGGGGCAAGGGGCGGCGGCCCCGCGGGGGGAGGCGCCCCCGGAGGGGCGTCGGGCCCGGCCCCCGCGGGTGCCCGGGCGCGGCGGGCACAAAGGCGGCGGGGCACGGCACCTAAGATGGCAGGGCGGGCGCGGCAGAGCGCTCAGCC
>NW_026623394.1:1219751-1240090 GCF_030028575.1 Malurus melanocephalus
GGGGCTCTGTCGGCGGGAGGGGCTCTCTGAGGATGGGTTGTTGATGTGAGGGTCTCTGTGGGGAGAGGTCTTTGGTGGGGGGGRCTCTGTGAGGAGGGGGCAGCCGGCCGTGAGGGGTTGTGTGAGGAGGAACCMTTGGTGAGAGGGGCACTTGGTGTGAGGAAAGAGTAACCAGCTGTGAGGGGTTTTGTGAGGTTAGGTTTTGGCTTGAGGACACAGGTGAGGGGTAATTAGGCTGAGGGATAGGAGAACTGGAGGGAGCTGGTGTGTGGGGCTGCTGAGGGGAGTTTAGGAAAGAAGGTTTCTGGGAGCCTCATGGGAAGATCATGGGGAAAGGGGCCTGAGGGAGAAGATGATGGAGGGCTGCTGCTGAGGCCGTGCAAGCTCAACCAGCATGCCTGAGGGGTGGTGGTGGGGGGAGCAGAGGGACGGTGGGGCTCAGTAATGGGGTACATAGGGCCTGGACATGTGTAGGGAGATAAGATATAGGAGAAAGGCTTGGTGCAGGTGGGAATTTCTTGGGGGTAGGTGTGGTGGGGGACAGTGGGTTTGGGGCAGGCTGGCTGGATGTGGACATTGAGCCAAGGGGAGCTGCCTCTTTGGCTGGGAGCAGCTCAGGTACAGGCAGTGACAGTCCCAGAAGATGGTAGGTGTCTTCTGTAGTGGGACTGCCCTCACTTAATAGATGCATTTCAACCTGCCCTTGGCCAAGCTATATCTGGGTTGTGTCCAGAAGAAGGAAAAAAAAAATCTCATGGTCTTAGCACATGGTCTGGTAAACTGTACTCTTGGCTCTCAGTGGTGGGTGTTGAACTTGGTAGGTTGTTGAGCCTTTGTGTGCTTTGGTATCTCCATCTAMGGAGCAGAGATAACAGTTGGTTTCATGCAGGGATTAATTATCGCATCTTGTAGTCACGTATTTGTTTATTTGTTTTTACTATAGATTACAGCTGGAGGAATTCTAAACAGTCCACTTCTCCTTGTCATGGTGTTTGAGCGCATTGTGCTCCTGTCTGAACAGAGGAAATCACTGAGGTCAGTCTCCCTTGTGTTTATAGTTGCTTTCCCTTTCAGAAGTATAGGGGCAARGAATCATCAAAATAACAATTTGTACTGACATCCTGATAATAAATGAATAGAAACAGTTACATAAGACACAAAGTTTGTCAAAGGTGTGTTTGTAGGGATGGCTTCCGCTTTTGACTTAGGAATTATACTGAAGGGACAGTGTGCTCTGTTATAAAGTACCCTGCAAATATTCAGTTTTGAGATGTCCCCAACATGAAATAATACAATTCTGTAAATTCAATATTACTTCTAGTGCTGAAATAAAACAGGCGAAACAAATTTCTTTCCTATTTTCCCCATAATCTAACAGATACTTTGTATCATAAGAAGGCTTTGTATCCAGCCACTGTTGAGGTGATGCTGGATACGATTTAGGTAAATTTTGCATTTACCTTTGGACAGTTATGKGGTACCGTTTAACCTGGGATTGGGGGAAATCTGAGAAACATTGTTGACTCTAACAATTGTGAACCACGTCTAGAATTTTGTGAACTTGTCACAAGGTGGTCTGATACTTCGTCTTTTCAAATCCCAATAGGAAAAGTGAGACAAATGTGGATCACTTCAAACATATGTTGTTGTGGGTATTGGGAGAGGCAAACTAAAGGTTTATCTGATTATCTCAACCTTGAAGTTGGCAGCTATGACAGGAAACTTGGTTTCATTCATCTGCCAAAGATATTTGTAGTGTATCATTTGACAAGTTAAAAGGCATTTTTGTAATGACACAAAAATAAAACCATCCGCTTTCTGAAACTACTGTTTCTGTCTTCTGAAATAATATGGGTTTGGAGACATGCTTCTGGGGAAATTAAGGGCATGCTTGAAAAGTAAACATTTGTGTTTTCAAATTTTAGAAGAATGGTGTTTAATGTGAATMTGCTCAGCATGGCCTATTGATACTAATTTGGTTTTGTACTTGTATTGTCAAATTAGTGGGTATCATTTGCTTCCTGAGATGGGAGAACAAAATGGAGCAGTAAGAGAGGGAGTGATCTGCCCACGGGGTCAAAAGGTAGAATTGAGAATTAGGTTCTTCTGAATCTTGATCTTGTACTTCTTTCTGCAGACAAATTGCCTGTAAAGCTCATGAATTATGAGAGTTAGTGAGGTCCATGGAGCTAACCCAGCAAATGCCAGCAGAGTCTGGGCCTCAGCTCTTTGTGTTACACACTAAAAGATAATGAGAGGTCTAGGTAAAACTSCTTGGAGTCTCTAACAGTGGCTGCAGAAAAATGTGAATAATGCTTTACCATTAACTATGAAGTATTTTACTTGAAATGCTAGATCTGCATTTGAAATGTATTCAGTGACTGCTTCAAAAATACACCCTATAATCTGTGAACAGATAGTTTAGAAAACGTTCACTGAAATTGTGAAGGAACAGCCAGTATGAAAATTATGTTTATTGTCACTAGCTGAACTAAATAGCACATTTAGCTTTCCCCGTTCATTTCATTAGGAGTGTTCTTGTTGCTTTCTCAGAAGACCATAGAAGGCATCTAGAAAGTTAGTTCAGCTTCATCTGCTAATTTCCTGATGCAAATTTAATCCATTTAAAGAAAAACTAAACAGGTTTATGTGTGTCTGCATCTGGGATTTGCACCRGTCTATCTGTCAGATAGCCATAACCAAAATTAATTCTGTCTGAAGGAGGTGCCAGAACATCAATAAATAAATATTGCGAATTGCCTAGCGGTTCAGCTGACAGGCAGAACTGGTTTCAACACATTGCTCCCAATGTGCCGCTACAGAGCTGGTCCTGGAGTAGACCCATAAGACATTCCAGCATGGACAGGACCTTTAAGAGCATGCACCAGCCTTCCATGATATTGTAGAAGAGGAAGTAGAGAACAATACCATGTCCAACGGAAACTGTGGCAAGAATTTATTCAAGGCATGTTGTAATTCTCAAGCTGGGAGTTTGGCCAGGACAGTGGGGTTAACACCCCTACTCCTTTAGAGGTGTCATAGTTTATTTTTTTTAATGACTTTAAGTGATGAGAAGCTTGGCTTTCTGTCTCAGCAGAATGATACCAGATCAAGCAGCATAAACTTCTTATGGCAACATGAAGGTGCTGGTTCAGAACTCAGAGCAGTGATGAGGCCTAGTACAGTAATCATTGCTTTATAAATACTTGCAGTAGATAAGAAAGATAAGAGTGTGATTAGGGCACAGTTTCAGCTGCTGTAATTACAGTCATGCCTTCCTCAGCTTTCAGTCCACATGCTGCTTGAATCTGGCCATTTTTAAGYAAACAATTGTAAATTTTAGAAGAAAGCATAGAACTTGAAGCAGAGAAATCTGGTTATTAATTATATAGCAATTGTGAACAGCAGTTATCAATGCTTTTTCTTAGGAAATTTGTCATCATACAAGCAGAGTATAATTTAGCCAACGTAATTCTTTCATGCCATTGAGATTTTTTAGAAAGCGTTCTTTGTATGTATGTTGTACMGATTTAGAACTTAACTTTCAGCTTGTTCTCTGTTTGCAGAGAAGATAAGCACTTGAGTGTTTTAGTGAGTGACTAGTTGTGCAATGCACAAATGAGGAATTGTTTTGACTTTACTAGCACATGAAACCTGCCATCATTCCTATAGTGCAGTTTGGGCCATTATTATGGGTTATGAGGTTATACAGGAAAAACATGTTCTAGAGAAAGGCTGGTCAAAATAAACGAGGTAGAGTCTTACAGATTATAACAATCTGGTTTTGTATCAATGATGCAGATGCTTGGGTAAGTCCACTGGGGATGAAGATACCATGTCAGACAGCGTCCCTCTGACAGTTCATGTCGTAAGGACAAAAATGAAGCAATACTGACATTATTACGTAACTGCTTTTATATTCTATGACAACAATAATAATACTTCACTCTTCTTTTAGCTTTTATTAGATAAACACCTTCCTTACTGTKCACTTCTGATTGTCCCATGAGTTGAGTGGTTTTAGCTATTAAGAAATGGGGAAATGGTGGCACAAGAAGAAGTACTTGCCAAGGTAAATGGGAAATCAGTGTCAGAGACATAAACAGAATCTGTCCCCCTCTGCCCTCTGGGAAACCAGACAAAAGTGGAAAAGTGGCTTGCAGTGTGACTCAACAGCTTTTCCTTCCTCAGCCACTGCCATGCTGGGCAATTACAAATAAATGCCAGTAGGTCATTTCCACCTGAGTCGAACAGGTTTCCAAGGGACTCTAGGTAGGATGTCTTCTGCTGGTGAGGATTCTTCAATGGGTCTTTGCAATAGTTTTGCTTTGAAATCTTGTCAGAATTTCAGAACTAACTGKTTTTTTAGTCCATGACAACTGACTGTAAGGAGAGCCTTACAGTTGAGGTATCTCAGATTTTTTCCCAACAGCAGAAGGAAGGGGGTTTTACTCTGACATTGGTTCAGAATACCTGTAATGGGTACAAGAATCAATATTATGGAGGCCTTGATCTTGAACAGTGACTGGTGGAAAGAAGCAGCATAGGAAAGGCCTTGGCTCTGGTCCTTGGATRGATGGGTAAGAAGAGGCCTTTGGCAGAGAAGAGAGAAAGGTGACTAATAATATGAAACTGGGAGGAAACTCATTTCAGTTATGCAATCTGCTGGCTTCCCTTCTCTGAGGGAAGACACCTTTTGTTAGTTGTTCCACTGGCACTTGCTGCTCATGCTGTCTTCTGAATAGAAGTCTAAACCAATTATTTCTCTGCTTGACTTAGGAAGCTTMATTTAGCTTTGCAGCAATGAAAATACAACAGCATTTCATTTCTTTGTTCTCTGTCTGCAGGATTTCTTTTAGTTTTACTTTGCCTCTTCCCTATATTATTGGTTCTTTTCCTGGCTGTAAAGCAGTTTAGCCAAGATGAAGAAACTTCTTTTCTGCTGTTATGCACTCAGTCCCCATATCTCACTTGTTCCATGGTTTTCTATGTCCTTTTTGCCACATTGCCAAAGCTTCCATGGAGAATTTTGCTGTGGCGGTTCAAGAAGATGCTGTCGTCTGGTCTAATCCATGTCCACAGGTTTCCCTTCATAGCTGAGTCAGCAGAAGGGAGTTTGCWCTGTTCCTGACCCCGCTGGGTTTTGTTGGCCATCATAGCTCAGACCCAAACCTSACAGTGCTGTGACTACCCTGGCCTTTGTCCTAGACTGGCTAGTGCAGGGGTGTGTATTTACACCAGCTGACCATGGTACAGGGAATGTACTTCAGGAAGAGCAGTTTGCTAGAGATGATGACTGGAACTGCTGGAGCAACAGTTGGTGGAACTCTTCTGAGAGCTCCTRTATTCCATATTAGCTTGGTGACTTTTCCAGTGATCTGCAACAAACAGCTTCTCTGTTGACCCCCATCTGGATCTTCATCTCCTGTTTTATAGATTTTTAACTAAAACAACATTTTACGTTGTTGTAAACATGTGTCCAGACACTGATTTTTATAATCTGTAAAACACTTGTGAAAATGTGGCCTTGCTCTTCAGAAATTCTGCAGTCACCTATCTGAGACATTGTATTTCACCYTTGAATAAGATTCTAGACCAGAAAAAGAGTTAGACTGCATACAGATTAACAAATGTGTTGCTAGTATCTCTGGCTACTGCAGCATGAGTCACCCATCAGTGCTTGTCAGAGTCTGGCGTGACCTCATTGAAAGCTTCAACATCTCATATTTGAAGGCAGGTTGTAATCCAGTGTGGGAATCCTAAATAGGTGGGGAATTAAGTTCTGAGATTGTGAGAATGCATACATCATAAACATCCCCCTGGAAATCAATTATGCCCTCACCAGAAATATTCTTACAGATTCCTGAGGATCTCTTGATGCTAAGCCTGCCTTTCCCTGCTTTTATTAAAAAACCTACCTGTAACTATTCACTACAATAACAGAAATCAATTCTGCTAAGAAAATTTAAGAGTGGATAGAATGTGTCAGGGAGAAGATGCTCTGTTGTTTGCTAGGACAAGAAAGAGCTGATGGTTCCTTTTTATTTATCACAGCTTCTACAAACTTTTGTTCTTTTTTTTTTCCCTATGTCAGTAATGGGGCTTCTCGTACGCTGGTTGAGGGAGACAGGTAAGCAAACAGCAACAGGAGCTATAGATGAGTGAATCAGCTTGTGGTACCTTACATGTGTGCCTTAGATATGTAGTGTGGTGATGAGACAAAAAGTGGAAGTCTACAGGAGTTTAGAAATGGGAYGATTCTCTTCAGCTGGTGCTCGCTGAGTAAACATGAAGCTTGTGCTCAGTCGTTCCCATGGGTGGTCACACACTAACCATGGAGCAATGGAGCAATGCTGCTCACTCTAAACTGAGGCAGCTGCTGGCAGTTTAACTGCAGAMCCCACATCTAGAAACAGACAAGCAGAAGTTCTCATCCTCTCACCTGCTACTGAGGGAACTCTGAGTCTCTAAAAGCACAAGACTGGYATTGTACCACAGGTATCTGCTGCCATTTGAACTGAAAATTAAATCCCTGGCCGCTGGTCTGGTTGCTGTCCTTAGGATATATGAATTGTCTTGCCATAGGTAATTTCTGTATGTGGCAAAGTTGTTTGTGCCAGCCTGGCAGCTTTGTCCATAAGCAGCAACAATAGCTGTCTCTTGGTTTTCTAAACCCACTCTCCTGCAGCTCCTCACTGGTTCCACAGAGCTGCTTTGTCACAGAGTGTCAGTAACTTTGCAAAAGTCACTGAATCCTTTACTGTGCTTGGGATCAACCCCAGCATTTGTCTGAATGTAGGTATGTGCCTCCTGCAGACCTACTTTTCCTATCCAGACTMTTAACTGGTAAGTTTATTCTCTTACCCTTTGCTTTAGGTAGACTGTAGTATGATTTCTCATTTCTTATTTTTTTTTCAGTCTGGGAACCTGGATGATTATTATTTTGGGGTGGGAGAAGAGGGCAAAAATCCTCTGAGTAGATAAATTGTATGTTCTGGTCCTTCTTTAAGGAAGGTGTAGAAGGTTAGAGAATCAAGACATGCATGTGATTTGTAAGAAGAAAATAGGCAACCTTAGGCCTTTTTACCCATAATTCTTTACCACAGAGATCAGCCAGGCACTATCTGCTAAGGTACTTTGTGAGTCCATGATGAAGTAAGTTGATGGCTGTGCCCAGTTKCTAGTACTGAGGAAAGTGCACATGCACACAAAACATATCTAGTTTTTTTTAAATAATGCCTTTTATGTTTTTTTGCACAGAGACCAAGGCTAGATGATGTTTTGAGACTGMGCATACCTTTTCTGGATGATCTGAGGGATGCACATGGTGTTATAGTAGGGTGTAAGAGATGGGAGCCCTGCAGAAGTGTTGTCCATGCTGCATTCAGCTGTGGGGGTGTTGGCTTAAACAATTGATCCAGCATTTGAAGCACTATTGCTTGATTTATGTCTTGATTTTTGGTATCTTGGCAGACCTTTCTTTGAYATACCAAAGCATACCGCGGGTTTTAGTAGAATTCTGCTCTTRCATCAAGCTTAAACCTCATTGCTGCTCCCCGCCTTCAGCTGGAAACGGACAGACACCATTTGTGATTGAATATCCTGAGTCACCGATTCCCAGCTGGCATGTGCGCTGCAGTTCCATCTCTTCCTTTCCGACTGCACTCCCTAGAGGAGATTGGGAACAACTGCAGTCGTCAGCTCCAGCGTGGTTTGTGCGCTTGCTGGGATCCACACAATTGGTGGACAACCCCTGTCTACGTCTATGGGGTGAGCTGCTTGTGATTTGTTACTGTATGCCTGGTGTTTCCATACCGGAAAATAGAACAGGTGTAGGAATATTAAAAAAAAAAAAAAATCAGTTTCTTGATATATGCTAGAAAAATATCTGCATTGTGCAGATGGTGATAGGATATCTTCATTAAATAATCAGTGGAGACAAATCATGAGGCCAGTAGTGCTTTCACAATAAAATTGTGTGAAAATGGATGAAAATTAAGAATCTAAAGAGATGATTAAAGGTGAGGTAGTTACTCCCTACACTGGCAAAGTTCTGCTGTCAGGAGCATGGGTCCACCATGCAGGAACTGGCAAGTTATCTGTTCTGTCAGACACTCGTGTTCTGTGTTTGTTATCCTGCTTGTGCAGTGTCCCAAAGAAATGCTGCTTAAGCTCAGCAGGGAAATAATGCAACACGTTGCTATGTTATTTCATCTGACCAAAACATTTTCACTATGTAATGCTTGCTGCTAGTCTTGTGCATAGCTCTGGGGGAAAATGAAACACAAAACACTTCATTGAGCTTTCTGATCCAACAGGTCTTGACATATTGCTGCTGGACATGTCTCTGTGTCTGATGTGAACTGCGACAGTTCCATTCTATCCTGCTAAARTAACAGCATATTAAACAATACTATTCTGTCCATACCCTTTCCAGCTATTGACTAAAAAGTTAAATTCTTATTAAGCTAGTTTTAATTTACGTGTCATAAGATATTAGTTAATGGTCAGCTGGTTTTCCTGGCATAAAGAATGCAAAGTATATAACACAAATTAATGCTTGTYTGGGACCAAATGAGTTAAACCAGCTCATTCTGCTGAAATGTCCAGTGAAATACCATGATGCTCTGCATGTCAAATCTGTTTGCAACAGGTTACCAGTATTTGCCTGGGACAGTYCATCCTGTTAGCAGGCACTGATCCGGCTACGGAGGAGATATGTGGGTTGTGCTGACTCATGAAAGCAGGTGCAAATTGCATCAGTGAAGGAAGGAGTGGCTCACCTTAGGAGCAGGATGTAGGTTTTAGTGTAAGAACTGTCAACAAAGCACCTCAAGAAGAAAGTTGGGTTTAAAAATATGTGAAAGAGACTTTGAAATCTGACTTGATGAAATTCTGATTCTTCTTGCTTCATCAGGGGCTTGCTTCAAATGGGGTTGGTGCACAATTGTTAACACCACCGAGGTGTCTTGGGAAAACATGCACTGTAGCTGCAGACAGCAGCAGTCCTAAGGCAAGTTTTCCGGGGAAGTTTGGATGACAGCTGTTCAAAAACTTTCATACAGTTACTCTCTTATTCCTTCTTTACAGATCTGACTCATCTGTCCCTGTCCTAAACATCCTCAGTTTCCGTAATTTTTTTCTCTCCTCTCATTTACCTCATGTCTCGCATCTTTCAAGGTTCCTTTTGTATCTCTGGGCTTAATTCTATTAAATCCAGTTCCTTTGAATTCTACTTTGCTTGTGCTTTGCACCTGCTACAGAGCCCCAGCAAATTTGGCAGCTAAGCCATGGGCACTCCAGAGAAAACAACTGTCTAGACCAGGCACCTTCTGCCCAATGCCCTGGACATATCCCAGCGCTCCCAGGCATTACTCTGTATTCAGAACAACATGTTGCTATGCAAATGATTCCTTTCTGTTCTTCCTCTTACCTCCACAGAGTTATATGCACCCAACTTCTCAGCAGGCACTAGCCTAATGTTTATTGATCTTTTRCAGAGGTCTGATGCAAAGGAAGATTGATAAAATCTTGTCCAGTGTTTTTGTGAACTCATAATTGCACCTACCTCCTCCTAGGGAATGAGGCAAATGGGAGTGAGGGAGCCCACAGAATAAACAGTGCCTTCTGCAGACCTGGAGATAGTGYAAGCTGGAGGCCATCATTGCAAAGACCTTACAAAGCATCTGGTTTCCAGCAGAATTCAGGTAGGTGTGTTACTCTTTCCTAAAATGAAGGGAAATCAAATCTTGGTCTAAGGAGTCCTATGGCATGGGAAGGGCAGAGAAGCCTTAATGCAAAGTCACAAGCTGTGCCCGTTCCCAGTTAAAGCCCCTGTTGCCCATGGCAATCATAGAGCCTGTCAGCGTCCTGCAGCTTTCATACAGAGATGTGACCAAAATAGCTCCACAACTTTACAATGTGGCTAAAAATAGCTTGCAGGTCAGCTTTTTTCTCAGAGGTGGTGGTGACATCGGGGGAGAGCACTCTTGCTCCTGTTCAGTGCAGGTAGAACTGGGTAAACAAAGCCGGACAGGAGCAGTTTAGCTGGACAGCCTCGAGGAAAGCAAGGAGATAAGGGATGGGAAGGGACTAAGGAGAGATGGACAAAAGCGTCAAAGGTGTGGGCTGACCTGCTGCCACAGGCCAAGTTAGTGTGCTTATAYCCAGACAACTTCTCCCTGAGGTTTAGTTTCCATGATGTTTGAGAGTTATCAGTCTGTTCCTGTCTCCTTGTGGCCCATGTCAGGATGTGTCACTGGATGGGCTGGCCAGCCAGTGCAGCGTTTCTTGCTCCTCATTTCCAGACAGTGAACACAGCCCATGACATCACCTCTGGCCAGCGGCGGATCAGAGGCTAGGCCATGGCAATGTCAAGTGTGTTTTGCTGTAGCCATTCAACCAGAGAGCTGGTCTTTTACAGTACAATTTGCATGTGGAGAAATCTGGATAGCCCTTAGTTCTAGGGGGATTTCAGTATTTGTTCTTGGGCCAAAAATAGGCTGTTTTTATGGGGTTGAACTGTCTGTTTTTGTAGAGCATTACGTTTTACCAAAGGASCAAAGCTGCACACCATGATCCTCAGAGTTTTAGTCTCTGTTGTGTATACTAAGTCTGGCTGTGGAGATGAGTCTCAGCCAAGTCTGGAAGTTAAGTGCCTGATTTGGAACGTTATGGGAATCTAATGTAGGTTATGTGAGGTTTGTCATGCCTGCAGCTCCTGTGCTGCTGAGGTAAGTRTACTGCAGCAGGCTGTGCTAGCGAGAATTTCCTTTGTGCTGCAGGTTTCATGCCTACTGCTTTTATAGTGCTGAAAGAAAGGAAGGAGACAACAAAAATGTGAAAAATCGAGGCCAGGTCATTACTGTCAGAYGAGGACAGAGTCCTGTAGCCAGTCAGATGTGACAGAATGCACTTGCTGATGCTGCTACCAGGAAGCTTGAGAGAAATGTGACTGATAGCAGTGCGCATGTGCCTTTGGAGGAAGGAGGCTATGTGTGAGCTCTTGCAATGCTTTTCTCTGCCCAGCAACATCACTGCTTCTTTTCCTGGTGTTCTGCTTAAGCAGCTGTTCTGCATTTGTGATCCAATCTATTCTTCATACAGGACCATCTTCATTGTCATAATCAGAAGGGCTGATAGTACCTCAGRTTTGCTTTGAGTAAGCACTATAAAAAGGGCAAAAGCTCTATAGTTATTATTCTCTTAAATTGTTGTGAGTCTTGTAAGACCAGCCCCTGTCCCCACCTATGYTGAATGGCTCCTGTTGCCTCACAAGAGGGAGACTTCAGCCAAATGCATCTCCATATTGACAAGTACAGAGAGAATTATGCGCATGATCAGCTTGCTAAGAATTTCATTTGATGTGCAGCTGGAAGTCAGCTGCCAATAGAAAAGAGAGMTCTGCATCCCTAGTTGTGTGCTTCTACGTGCATTTAGAAGCTACAGGCCACGTTAACTGCAGACTGCAGTTAGAACAGGTAAAATCAACTCAATACCACCACCATGATGGTTCAGCAACAGTAATTTCTGGGCACTGCAATTTCTTACTACAGCCTGCTCCTTCCCTTCAGTGAGAGCTGCTCCCTGGTCTGCCCTGCCCAGCTTGTAAATGTAGCTCATCAGTCTCTTGTTTTTTGCAAATGAGCTGCGTAGGTAATGGGAGGAGGAGGAGGAGGCAGCAGCACTGCAACCTGCCCATCCCCAGCCGGTCATAAAGGCTCTGTGCTCCTTAGGCTTTCTGAAGTTATTTGCCATGTGAATCGTGTGGGTATAAAACTTCGTTGTTTCCTTAAATGCTCTGTCTTTTGCAATAGGAGGTCATTTCCCAGTGGGGAAAACAGGCTGTTGATGTGGTAGGCACTCAGCTTGTCGTTTGGAARAGATCCAGAGCTGATTAGTTTGGGCGAAGCAGTGTGCTAACACAGGCAGAATGCACCCAGACTGGCTCTGGTCGAGATAGGGGCTATCTCCCCGCACTCCCCACCTCTGTTCGCAGCCCCCGGCTCAGTGTGAGCACCGGTCCCTTTCCCTGTCCCTGCCTGTGCTGGCACGCCCATAGGGAAACAGAATTTGCACCCGGTGCTGCTTGCCTGTGTCCTGATCAGTACCAACCCTCCCAAAGCAAACAGTGATTTGCCTGTCTGCACTGACTCAGCTGTGCTGAAGGCAGGAATCAGTAATAAATCCGGTTCAGTAAAGTCCATAGGTAAGGAACAGCCTTCTGTAGCAGATACTGAGGCATTTTAAAGGAACTCAACTCTGTCCCAGGAAGTGCACTGCAGTGAGCAATGCTACATTGGGCAAGAAAGCCTACCCAGGAGCCATTAATCTCTCAACATCTGTAGCCCTGCGGTTGTAAGCGCTGGGGGTTGTCTTCCCCTGCCTGCAATTACTAGGTAACAACTGGGAATTCAAAGGAATCTTGGCTATCTTTAGGAAGCCAGTACCTGCTCTTTGCCTTYTCTCAGGAAACAAGGTCCTTCATTACAGCCTGTCATGGCAAGGGGCTTGCAGATAAGGAGGAAGGGCAGGAAACCTGCTGGGCTTTGCTTCTTTAGCAACTCTAAATATTTTCCATAGTCTGAGCACTGTGAGTCAGCATTTCTAGAGCCTTGACTTGTTTACAGCAGCAATCAGTGAGATGGTACAAGGTAGGAGGGGTGTGGAGGTATGTTTGTGTCTAAAATGAGAACCCCTTTGCCCAAGCACAAGTGGAGAAGTTACCAACAGTATTTTCCATTTGTGACTAACAGGAGGCAAAGGAATGGATACTCTGAACAGTAACTGCAATGGAGCCATTTCCAGGTTAAGGAGTTTGCTACTGTGARTAAGGGAATTGGAACTTCACAAAACTGTATTTATACCACATTGCCATAGTTCACTTGATTAAAAAAAAAAAGGAAAAAAAGACTGCAAATAGTTAGGATTATCAGTATAGTGGGATAAAAGTAATATCTTATGAATTAATTTTGTATTAGCTTGGCTGGACAGGCTGTGAGGCAAGAATACCCCCAAAAGTGTGCAAGTAACTAATCAAACACTGAAGTTTCCATTCAGARCCCATTCCTGTACTGGAGTAAGGAACACCAGTAATGGGATATCTTCTGTTACCACATGCAAGCTTTTTCCCTATGCCTGACTGGTCAGCCTGGCTGGATCTTGTGGTAAAGGGAGGTGACATCAAAACCAAGATATATAAGATCTGCAACCTCAGTTCTGCAAAGGTATTTATTTTGAAAATTCTAGTTTCCATAGCGATGTAGTGCTGTTCTCTCTCATCTTTCTCCCATTACCCCAATCTTAGCAGCCATTAGATAAATTATCAGTGAGGCAAACCTTAGCATTTTTTAATCTTAAGTGATTTTATATATGTTGGTTCCTCAGTGATTCAGAGGCGCTCAGTCAAGGATTGACTCATATCCTTTCCTGGGGCTGACATGAGGTCTATTGCAGTGAGAAGATGATAATGAAGAATGAATATTATTAATTCTACTTGGTGAATGAATTCCTAGGCTACTTTCCAGTAGAGTGGGGTTCTTCTATCTAGAATTCTGGATGAGTTGTCTATTTTAGGCCATTAGATTTTACTTGTGTTCCACTATAGCTTCATTAAGACATCATATTTTTATTTCATACATGTAGTAAATAAATCCTTTTGTAAGGGTTGCTGTGTACTGCTGTTCACGCGGTGTTCTTTGCCCCAGAGGTGACTTTTGGACACAGTTCCCCTTCCTGCYGTTAACAGAGCCAGTGCTCATGGCTCATTCCTTCATTCTTCTTTTCAAATCTACAAAAAATGAGCAGTTAARAAAACAATGCAAGATCTTTTTTATTGGTGTGTTTTGTTTGTTTGGTTGTTGTTGTTTTGTTTTGTTTCCTGGTGCATCTGCCCTTTGCTGGTCAAGGAGCGACTAGCTTTGCCAGAATAGTTACACAGGTCGGAATGTAAAAATCCCAGACTTAACCCTGCAGCAATGATGGCATGCAAAAAAGCAAAGATGTGGAGATGATTTATTCTGATGGTGTAGTTTGCCTTTTAAGGAGATGATTTAGTGAGTTCTTTTGCCTATATGAACTGTATCTCCACCTGGGGAGCTCTGCCAGAATAGCTGTTCCACAAACCCTTTGCTGCAAACAACAGCCTTTGTCCTGGAATTCAGTCCTTGTGAGTAGGTAAGCAGTGAAGTACAGAAACTGTGTGGGAGAATGAGAGTGGCACTGTGGACCAGATTCCAAGATAAGGAAGTAGGGCTAAAGACAGGCGGGGGTTAGCCTTTGACTCCTGCAGCGTCCTCACTTAGTAACAAAAATACCTGAACTGGATAAAATGGAGCACAGATCCAGTAAATTGAGCATGCAGGAACTCCTCTATGGAATTTGGATGTTAACAGGCATCTGCTGCACAATGCCCATTGCTTGCACTGCCAGTCAGTCTGTTTTACTCCCTAACCAGAGCCATCAGCTGTCTCATTTGTGTTCGGCCCATGAGTTCTTCAGAGGAGATGGGTTTTTAGAAGTTCTTCACCCTGCTTCTAATTGAGCTCCCSTGGATACCTGGCAGAAATAGCCTTTTAAATCCCAAGAGGTAGAAGCTCACTTGTGTTCCAAAGAATAGTAATCCTTACAAAATCTCTATTTTAAATGTCAAATATTTACTTTTAGCTGAATTATGCCCATTCATTGAGAAAACTAATAATACTTTGCTCTTCACAACGCAGCTTATCAGTGAATCCCATATATATTTTATGCAAAACATTAAAAGGTGGTTGCTTATCTTTTCATTTACCTTTTTCCCCCTCTTCRTGTTCCTGCATTCCTATGTTTTGAGATAAGGTGAACAAAAGTTCTCCTGCTGCTATCTCTAAGCTATGTATTCTGCAATACCTTCACTGTGTTTTTTCTGATTCACTCCCTCTGAGGTGAATGGCCCCAGTTTTTTTAAATTTCCTTCCCTGTGTCCCATAATGAGGCAGCAGTCACAGTAATAACTCAAAACAATAACCCCTCCAGATCTGGTGTTCTGTCAGTGCTGGGCATTGCTAGGCTGGAAACCCTGTGCTGGAAACACAAGCAGTGGAATCCCCATGTGCTAAATGCAGACATAACCCAATACACATTTAAAACCTTATAATTTTAAAAAATCCCTGTTTGAAAATAACTGCTTGGTATCCAAATGGAATGAGAATGAAATGTGACCAGCAGCCTTGTGACTGTTGTGTTGTATAACAAGATAAAAAGYGCTTGGGATTTGTGGATTGAGCTTTTTTTCATTTGTCTTCCAGAGGTCAAAGTCTACTGCAAACAGTGACCAATACAATTCCCTGTGTAAGTCAGGCCTGACTGCCTGTGCCTCAGGTCCTAACAGCAGGGCAGTTTGTGCAAGAACACCTTGGAAGGTATTTGTGTGGTTTTCTTTGTGGTCCCTGTGACAATCCTAGGAAGCAGGAGGAGATCCAGAATTGTCTGAAAGCCAGGATTCTTTGGGAAATCCCAGAGAGAAATGATGAGAGATGTAGCTGAGGCCAACCTGCTAGCCTGCCTCCCATGCTGCTTCTTGTATGTGTCCAAGAAACTTTGCCCAGTTTATACAATTGCACTCAGTTTTGCATGCAGAGATGGGCAGCAGATGTTACTCATGCCTGTGTGAACACTTCAGTGTCTTTACAACAGGGATGATCCTCAGACTGAGTCCTGTTAAACAATGGATGTACCCACCAGAAGTCCCACTGGTTACAGCTTGTTCAAAACACTTTGAAGTATGGTCACACCATCCTTCTTTGGGCACTCAAGGGGATTGACTCACAAATATGAGCAAA
The DNA here is from genome assembly GCF_030028575.1 of Malurus melanocephalus. Lineage (NCBI taxonomy): Eukaryota > Metazoa > Chordata > Aves > Passeriformes > Maluridae > Malurus > Malurus melanocephalus. The sequence continues at coordinate 1,235,570 of NW_026623394.1, forward strand.
ATAAAATTAGATGGCTTAAGTGGCTGCAACCCCAGCTGTGTCCCCACTGCCCAATTCCCAGAAGGTCATCCTTGCAGCCAGGCTGGCTGTGGAAGGCAACTCCTGAGCTGCTGTACTGACAGCTCATTCTTCAGGGTGTTAATATTTGTCTGGCTCCTCTGTGAAACAGTTCAGGAAGCTTAACCAGAATAAAAATGTGCACTTTTCCATCTGAAGAATTGTTTTTTTTAGTTTAATTTCTCAAATGGGCTCTGAGAAGCAGMAGCATTGCTGTGAGGGCAGGGCAGAGAGGGATGACCTTCCCTTTTGGGAGCAGCCATTACGTCAGTTTTGCTGCCTCACAAAACTGTGCCCTATGGTTATTTTTGGTGCTGGACTGCCTTAATTTTCTGGARAGTGAATGAAAGATTAACATAGTGTGCTTATGGCCATTTGGAAACTAAGCTTTTGGGAAAAAGAATCATAATTCAGCATGTGTTGAGGTGAAAATACTTGAATTGCTAGGGATGGGAAAGATGAGTGTCCATGGTATCCATTTCTACAATTCGGTTGGGGATTAAATACTTTTTAATTTTGGGGTTTTTTGGTTTTTTTTGGTTTTTTTTTGGTTTTTTTTTTCTTTTTAAGACCTCTAACCCAATGCCTACTATCCAGCTGCCTCTAGAGAGAGAAATCTTTAAAGAGACCAGCTTTGTACCTATAAATAATGTACACAGCAGAGTACAAAAATGGAGTCAAGGAGAAGCTCCTCCTTACCTGAACATAACTGCAGCAGCTCTGTGAGAATAGCTGTGGTCAGGCTGTGAGCAGCACTCACACCCTGTCATCCATCTTGACTAAACTGCTTCTGAGAACTGATTCTGAGATTCCGACCCTTGAATATCAACTGGTAAATCACAACTGCATTGTASTGAAACACATTAGATTCCAGGGGCMRAAYRTGGYAAGGTTTTGAACAGTATGGTTATAATCTTGCTTAGAACTAGGGGTCTGCTTGAGTGCTTTGTTAAGTTGGATGTGTTGGAATATGGAGAATTTCGCAAGTCTRAACCCCTGCTATAAATGAAAACACTGTGGCAAAAAAATGTAAATAAATGCCACACATACTTTGTATAAGAGCACTTCCCAGTATCTATGAATATGGTAATTTTGGTGTTTCCCAATTTTGAGTTTTAAACAGGAGACAGACACATGAAATATTACAAAAGAAGCATTTTTTAAAAAWTTTATAGTTTCACTTTTAACTTRCCCGAAAACAGTTAATGGACACTAAATGAAGTGTCTTAAAGAGGATTGTCTTTGAAAGGAAATAATTTGTTCTTAAAAAAAATCACTTCTATAGCTTCTCAGTTTAGCTGCATTTTAATATGAACACAAAACACGTCCCAGGTCGGACTCTCCAGGAAAACTTTCTCATGATTCCTGTAAGAGTTGATTCATTCCTTGCTGCCTTGATTTTAAAGATTTAAATGGCAGGTTCTCTGCAAAGCCATCCACTTCAAAGCTTCATAAAACAGAGCTTTGAATAAATTACTGAGTTAGAAATTATACTGGCTGTGCCCAGCTTTGTGCCTGGATGTGGGAATACTTGGCACTGGATGCAGAATTCCAAGGTAAATTGCCTCTTTGCTGGCTTGCCAAAGAGCAATAAGAAGGAAAACTGCTGCAGATGAGCAGACACGGAAATCTCCAGTTTCCCTTTTCCAGAGAACACATCCTGAACAACTGTTGAATATTAATACACAGTATATAACTGGTGCAATGCTGGGCAAACACTGGGATTAACAGCAACTAGAGTTACTGGAGGGGCATGTGCCCCATTGTGGCAGGGGGAGACACCAGGCCACAGGGCAGCACTGCCTGCTGGAACTACTCTTACCTTTAAAATACATCCCTGCAGATGCAATGAGGAATCAGCGTGAAGTGGGGAAGGCCAACCATGTGAGGACACACCATGTTGTGGTGTGGGATGTCCATGCTTCGTGTGCCAGGTGTGCTACTGAAGGTGATGAGCTCCAGGCTGCATTATTTCAGACTTTTTTTAATCGGTTTTACAAGCTTTGGATAATATAGTATTGATAACATGATACTTCTAAGCAGTGACAGAGTTGCTTTGTCTTTCATAAAGGGAGAGCCTGCCTCCCTCTGTATTCAGTTTTCTGGTATGTCTGTGTGGAGTCGATTTGTCTGTAATTGTTTGCCTTCTTCAGAGTCTTTTGAAGTTTAAATCTTCAAGCTAGCTCCCTATATTAAAAATAAATTCTTCCAAGCCACCAATAAAATGTCAGCTGTGATTAAAGCCCAACTTCTGATTTTAAGACTTGTCTCCTAAGCACCGTGAGGTCACTCAATGAGTCAGCGTTTGAAAGGACCAGGACTGTTATTGTGTGGTTAAAGCCCAAAGTTCATCATTGCTTGCTTAGATGGTTTCATCACGTTTGAAATGGCTCTGCATTGTGCTGAAAGAAATGTAAACTGCAGGAATGATTTGGCAGRGAACTTGTGATATTTCAGGCACCTCAAATCTTGAAAAAACCCTCTGTATTAATGCAGAAATGGTATTTCTGGTAAGGAAAAGCTTTACCTCCTGCATAGTAAAGAGGAGGGTGAAGTGGGAAGCTGTGTTTGAGGCATAAACTTTCAACTGTGTTCTCTTAAAATGAAGCTTGGGAACTATAAAATSTCCAGACAAGGACTCAGTATAGTGCCAAAGTCTGATAGGGCTTTCTATACACATGAACTTTATTAATTTTGTTTATTAAAATAGTGGAAAAAATAGAACAGAGCAATAAGCTGCAAGGAAAAGCCTTGAGAAGCRAGTCAATACTATTTTGAAGACTATCTGTGGAGCCCGTKTCTAATTTTTGTGCACATTAATTGTAACAGTCTTTAATTACATGAACACATTTTATTTTGTCACTTTTCCTTCGTGATTGCTGCAGTGCACACTGTTGTGAGTATTTAGAGGCAATTAATCACACCAGAGGAGCGAATAACTTGGAGCAGGACTCTGACTCCAGCCTGTGGCAGTCGTGGGTCTCCTCATTCACTCTGCCCTTTTCCTACATTCCTAATTAACTCCTGCCTCAGTTCCTCACTGCTCCGTGCAACCCAAAACCCTTTGTCTCAGCACTGTCTGGAGAATTGGGCCTTAGTGGTGAAGGGGAATCCAGGAGCAGCACTTGAATGTCTTTCCCTCCTGCAGTCGAGGGTGGTTGGAGTGGAAGCAGGAGCTCAGGTCATTTAGCTGCCCCAAGCCCCCCTCCCAAACATGCTCAAATGGGGATAATCAAAGGTTTGAAATGGTATGAAATCTGTTGCAGATTCTGACAAATTTCAAGAGTTTTCCTTACACTCTCGGGCTTCCCCGACAACCTTTGATTTTTTGTTAAATATCAGTTAAATTTCCGGTGCTTCTCTCGGCCGTGGAGAGGTGCGTTTATTGAGCCCACCTTTCCCTGGCCGGGTGGATGGTGAGCACGCCCGGTGGCGGGTCCGTGCGGGGTGCAGCGGGTGGAGCCCTGGAGCCGGATGAGCTCCGGCTGCTGCGGGAGCGCTGCAGCTCGGCCGGGCAGCGATTCGGGGCGCTGCTGCTGCTCCGCGCTTCCCGTGGCTGTGGCTGGGAGCCCGGCCGCTCGCGGTGTTCACGTCCCTGCCCAGATCCCCTCCGCGTGGCCCTGGCTGGTGCTGTTCCAACCCCGCCCGCGTGTCACGGGGCGCGGTTCACCCGCTCCGTGACGGTAAAACGCGGCTTTACAGCATCCCGGGCCGCCCTGCTCCCGGTGACCCTGCGGTGAAACCCCCCCGGGGCCGCACGCCGCTCCCCGCCGGTTATGGAACACCCCAACGGCGAGGGCCGGCGATGGAGCCGGCTCCGTCACAGCCGCTCATTCCGGCTCTGCCGCGCTCGCACGGGGAGGGGGCGAAGCGCGTCCGCCCCGAAACAGTCCCGTCCCCGGCAGTCTCACCTGCCGCTGTCCCGGGGAGGGGGCGGCCGGGCGGGTCCGCGCTGACCGGGCCGGCTCTCCCCCGGCCGCGGCGCGGCGGGGCGGGGCGGGGGGCGGGCGCGGCGGCGCCGCTCGCTGATTGCAGGGCGGGCGCTGCCAGTCCACCGCCTCCCCCGCGCCAGCCGCGTCCCCGCGCCGGAGCCGCACGGCCCAGCAGCGAGCGCCCAGCCCGGCCCGGCCCCGCCAGCCGCCCCCCATGGAGGAGCAGCCCCACCACCACCATCACCACCACCACTATTACTACTACGGGCACCACCACCACCACCCGCAGAGCGCCTACCTGCCGCCGCCCGACGGCCGAGCCCAGCCCAAGCCGCCGCTCCGCCACGAGCACAAGCACGGCGGCCCGCAGCACACGGAGGCGCCGAAGCGGAGACCAGGTTGGGGCGGGCGGCGGGATGGGGCCTGTGACCTTCGCGGGGCGGCGGCGGGGCCCCCCCCTCTTCCTCCTCCTCCTCCTCCGCCGCCGCCTCCCCCGGCCCGGCTCGAAGCTTCTCCGCCGCGCTGGGGCCGC
>NW_026623394.1:1240422-1271440 GCF_030028575.1 Malurus melanocephalus
CATTCTCCGCTGGCCGGGCGGCAGCGCCGCAGAGGCGGTGGCCGGGCAGTGGCGCGGGGGGAGCCGATCCCGGGCAGGGCCGGAGCCTCCGCCGCGCTCCTGGGGGGGTTTCCCCGGCTCCAGCAATCCCTTTGGGGGGGCCTGTGCGGGGTCAAAGCGAGTGCGTGGCCGCCAGCCGGCCGGAGTGCCGCGTACTTTTTTTTTTTTTTTTTTTCCTTCCCTTGAATTTTCCTTTTACATAACGAGGTGGGAGGGGGCCTGGCAGCGGCAGAGCGGGGTCGGCAGTGTCCCATGTGCAGCCTGGGCAGGCAGGGAGGGACCTGATCGGGCACACGCTAAAATAAGTTACCGAGCAAAAATAAGTTGAGTAGTCATTTCACTGTTTGCAGCGTGCTCAGGATTTTAATATSTGCCTAGACTGGCACCCCTCCCTTCCCAGCTCTGAAACAGTTTGTGAGCTTGCCAGATTCTCTTCACCTGTTCTTCTTACCATGTTGGTTTTTTTTTCCTCTCCTCTGAATTTTTGTTGCTGCACCTCCGTGTCCAGGCCAAGGCCAGCTGTGCCAAATGTTGATTTGGAGAAAACTCAGGCAGCTGAGCTGTGAATACTTGAGGATTGGAACTAGAAACTGCTGACACACTGACTTACTGAAATGGATTTTGTTCTTCATTTTATTCTTTCACTCTTCATCTGCAATGGTCTTATGACCACTCTTATTGTTTTGTTTCATTAACAAGTGGTGTCAGAAGTCTTGAGTCATACAAGGTCAGCTGTAACACTCTGCTCTTGAGCGGGCTTCCTCTTCACRCTATTCTGAAATTAATTTTAGAGCATCTCCCCATACTAGTTCTCTCTGGGGTGAAGTATTTATGGTTAATTTTCTTAACAACGTATTTGAAAGCTATAGTGGAAGTTGTGGTGGTTACAGATACTTGCATGTAGTAAAATCCTTTTTGATCCCCCTCGGCAAGCTCAGTTGTGGAATTTCTGTAAAGATTCCTACAAGGATTCTTGTGTTCCCGGCTTGCACAGAACTTGAGCTGTTACATCTGCCAGACATCTGAGGCTCCAGGATGTGAGGGTAACAATGATTTTTAGTTACAGCAGTTAATTTCAACAACATCAGCAACAACAAAAACATTCTTTTTCAAGCTGGAGTTTTGCCCGCTCCAGTTGTTGAGGGACTCCCTGTCTCTGTGCTGACTCTGTGCCACCGTGGCTGCAGATGGAGCCTTAGGTGGGTCAGTGGTTGTGGGAGATGTAAGGCTTTCCAAAAGCTTCGGGAAGGAGGATGAGTCAGAGGAGCAGCGRGTGCAGGAGGAGGGATCCCTCTGCTCGCTCTGCAGCTGGAGTGTATTTGCTGATCAGGGCACAGTGTGCTCTCCCTGTCCCCGCTGGGGCTCCAGAGCTGCTCTTGGGTACTTAATGCCAGGGTCCTCGAAAGCAGCAGGCCTCTGGCCAGAGATTTTTAAAAAGGGAAAAACAAAGAGGAAGTTAAGTTGGTTCAGTGAGGGCTGTCCTGGGCTTTCAGCTCTGCTTGAATTGCTCTCCCAGTATTCACTTCAGAACCTTAAGGGCTAGAAGTAAACTTCAGAAGGAAAAAGGAAAGCTGAGTCTACAGCACAATCTCTGGTTTTATGAGTTGGAGCCCTCAGCAAGTACTTTATTTCTTGGCTCTCAAGCTCATACCACCTCTCCTGGGGACTCTGAAATACTCATTTGTCAGTGGGCAAAGATTTTCATTTGCTGGTGGCAGCAGAAGGGTGCTTGCAGGGATGCATTTCTTCCCAGTTTTGTCACCWTTTCAGTGCTAAAGAGCACGTGTAGGGAGCTGTTGGTCACTATCTTGAATTGCAGTGAGGAGATGTCACATTTTCTACCCTCCATCTTCCAACTAGACTTGCAGTTGTCCTTTTGGAAATACTTTTAATTTTCCTTCTCTCTTTTATTGAGATGGCATTTGGGAGGAGGGTGAGAAGGAGGACTGCTGGTGKTGCAGGCCCTGGAGCTGATGGAGATGATAGGAGTTGTTCACAGTGTGTATTCTGAACCTCCACAGATCTTGTCACAAAGGCAGTGGATCCTGCTGTCTTGAAGCATCCTGGGAATTAATTTTTTTCCTCCCTGTGACCTGGAAATAGTAGCTGATGAAATAGCTCTCCAGCTTGCCAGTGATCTTCAGTACAGTAGATTTTCCTGACATAGTAACTGTATTTTCTTTTGCTTTGTTATGTTATCTGTATGTCACTCAGTTATGTGAGAGTCAGACACGGCTGGTCCTTTCTGCTTAACCCTTCCCATTGTGGGTTCCAGCAAATAAATTTATGCTGCTTTACCTCAGAGACTAGATATTTTCCTATTTTAAMATGTCTGCATGAGGAAACTGGATATGTTTGGGGCTGACTACAATGACAAGTCTAACATTTCATGTTCTAATTCTTGCCTTTTGCTGTTTTTGGCTTCCTTCTAGGCTATGGAGAGCTAAATGGTAACGCAGGAGAACGAGAAGTGTCACTAAAGGGCCTGTGCTCTGATGAAGCCACCACCCCAGCATCCAGGGTACCCAATGGCAGCCAGCAGCTTGTAGATTCTAATGCCACCCCAAAGCAGCCTGTGAAGGCCAGTGCTTTGGGGAAAGCTGGAATCAAAACCAAGAACTTCATTCAGAAAAATAGCATGGACAAAAAGAATGAGAAGTCCTACGAAAACAAACACAGAGAAAACCAGTCCTCAGACAAGCCGGAGGGAGTGTCTATTCCAAACGGCGTGGTGACCAATAATTCCAGCTACATCACGAATGGCTACGTAGGCAAAGGGGCCGACAACGATGGTAGTGGCTCCGAGAGTGGATATACCACGCCCAAAAAACGGAAAGGCAGGCGCAACAGTGCCAAGGGTTGTGAGAGCTTGAATCTAGTACAGGATAAAATAATGCAGCAGGAGGTCAGCGCACCAACCTTGAAACAGGAACTTGAGAGTTTCAAGCCTGATTATAGTGAGCAAAAGGGGAACCGAATTGAAAATACTAAGCCTGTTTGGAAATACGAGGCTGGGGCTGGTGGAGCAGGCCGGGGAAAGCCTGGGCTCGGGGATGTACCGCGGAAAAACTCTGATGCCAAACCTGGGATTAGCAGCAAGAAGTTTGATGACCGGCCCAAAGGGAAGCATGCGTCGTCAGCTACATCTAAAGAGGACTCATGGACCTTATTTAAACCGCCCCCAGTTTTTCCAGTGGACAATAGCAGTGCTAAAATTGTTCCCAAAATTAGTTATGCAAGTAAAGTTAAAGAAAACCTCAACAAAGCAGCTCAAACCCCATCCACGTCGTCCTCGTCATCTTCGTCATCTGCTGGGGAAACTCAGGCCCAAACATCAAGTCGAYTGTCCCAAGTCCCCATGTCTGCTATGAAATCTGTCACTTCTGCCAGCTTCTCGAACGGGCCGATCCTGGCGGGGACCGATGGGAGTGTGTATTCCCCAGGGACCCAGCCACTGCTCTCATCTGCTGCTAGTACTGTACCATCGACCTCCTCCGAGTCAGCGCCCCAGGACATGAGTACAACTTCGACAGCCCTCGAACAAAAGAAATCTGGCCTTTTTATCTACCCTTCAAATATGCAAACTGTGCTCCTGGGTACAGGGCAAGTCGATTTCCCTTCGCAGACGAATCAGCAGAACCTGGGGGATATCTTCCAGAATCAGTGGGGCTTGTCTTTTATAAACGAGCCCAGTGCTGGACCTGAAACCGTWGTGGGGAAATCTGCAGATAATCAGTTAATGGAAGTGACATTTCAAGGGGAATATCCTGCCACTTTGGTTTCACAGTGTGCTGAAATCATTCCCTCAGGAACTGAACAACCTGTGTTTCCTAAGGCTTATGAGCTGGATAAACGGACTAGCCCTCAAATTCTTAGTGCTATTCTTAAGCCTGGGACTGCTGTTGAGGGTGGTGTCTTAGCTTTGGAGTCGCATCACACAGGTGACCTACAAAAGGCAGACACCGGTAGCCAAGGTGCTTTAGTGTTTCTTTCAAAAGACTATGAAGTAGAGAATCCTCTGGCCTCTCCCACGAACAATTTGCTAGCCTCCGCCAAAGAACAGAGGTACCAGAGAGGCCTAGAAAGGAAAGATAGCTGGGGTTCTTTTGACCTGAGGGCTGCTATTCTATATCACACTAAAGGTAATGGCTTAACTTGTTGCCTAAGGGCGTTTTCTTCTTTTTTTTTTTCTTTTATTTTTTTAAGTGCAATATTGTAACTGTGGTATGTTCCTATGTTCCTTCCAGCAATTCTAATTGTTTTAAAAATGACCTATTTTTTTTTTTTTTTTTGCTTGCATATCTCTCATGGCAATAAGGTTTGGGGAAGTTACTCAAAGGGTTGTTTAATTAACATTAAGAGGTATTTGTTTCCCTGTTCCCGTGGACAAGCATGAGTGAGGTTGGTAGGGACAATACTTAGCAGGTCCTCCTCGGCATTGGAAGGAGTTAAAGGTGTAAATTCAGCTGCTCTGTTCCAGCTGTACCAGGTGGTATTCTGTCACTGTGGAGGCTTCATAGTCTCTACTCACACCTCTGCCACCAAAGTGTTGCAGCTTCTCCCCTGGGCAGATCAGACCATGAAATTGTGGCTTTGAAGGAAGGAAAAATTATTCSTGCAGCTGTAGGTGTGATTTATTTTTTTTAAGTGTGCCCCACACACACTTTTTCCCTGCCCTTGAGTATTACAGCAAAAGCAAGACCAATCTTTTCTTATCAGCTCCTCTGTAAACTGCAGATTGAGTTCTCTCCTTGTCTTTGTAGGCCACATCTTTCAGATGATTTTATTTCTTTCATGGAGTCCTTTGTAGTCCAACTCCTTTTTTTTCCTGTTTTTTTTTTTTTTTTTTTCAATTTCCCCAATTGTCCCCAATGTTTCCCCAGGTTTTGTGTCAGCGGCTGCCCCCGGAGCAGCTTTGGGCGCTGCTTTTCTCCCTTTTGTTTTTTTTTTTTTTTTTTGAGATTGAAATGACTCAAACATTATACCAACACTCTAAAATGGGAACGAAGAGAGGGAAGCCTGTGGGATGGCTTGCTTTCTGCTTTAGCCTCAGCCCCAGAAGCTCTGGGGTCATGGGGCAGTTCTTGGCTTTTGGTGCTGGCTTGTGTTAAAGGGACCTGGTTGTGTGTTCCCTTTTGTCACAGTGTTATTTTTTCACTCTTGATCAACACACGGATAGTTCCTTTTTTTTGACCCCCTTCCCTCTCCCTGCATCCCTCTACTGTGAGGGGAACAAGGTGATCATCCTCTTTTTGTTAAGAATTGCACGTACTTATAGGAATAATGTCAAATTCCTCTATGCAGAGGGTTGGCTTTGGCAAATTTGCTGTATTTTGACCCTCTGCAAAGTTCTTAAATTACCTCTTCACAAAACTCCATATAGCATAAACTCGGATGCTTTCCTGTAGTAATAACAAGCCYAGTCATTTAAAAATAATAACTCCAAATATTTTTTCCAGGTCATCTCCCTCTCAAGACGTTARCATTTCAAGCTCTAGTCTTCTTGAGAACAGTGTTCATCAATTGATTTTATCTGGGTCCTCTCCCTTCTGCTCAGTTTATTCCAGCATTAAAGCAGGCTTTCTGTTCTCTTTTTTTTGTGTCTGCCTGCAGCCTAAATCCTTGCTTCCCATCAGAAAATGGGAGTATCAGAAAGCATAACATGGAAGAAAATCCTAGGTGATCTTTTTCTTAATTTTGCAAATACTCTCTAAAACTCTGCCTCTCTGTTTTTGTCAGCCTGAACTTGTAGAAAAGCAGCTGTGCTGCCAGCAAGGCTCATCAGCTCTTCAATTCTCACTTGCTGTGAAAGGCAGACCCCAGTGAAACAATAGGAACAACAGGAAAATAAAGAACACTCCCATCCCATGTCCTCTCAAGGAGGTGTTAACTTCAAAGCCTGGCTGCGTTGAGCTCTTCTAAACACAGGAGTTAATTACATTTGATGGCAAGAATGGCCACTTAAAGCACCCGTTAAAATACTGTTCTCTGCTCTGCTTCTGCATGTGAATGGTCTTGCTTTGAGCACCCAGAGCAAGCACCCTTATGATGGCCTGGGGATACCGAATCCTGCCCCAGCACTCATCTCTGCTGATTTCTTTTTCACTGCTGTRTTTGTGCCATCTTCAAGGTGTTACTTAGGGATAAAAGACGATGAATGTTTTCTAATCAGTGTTGTCATTAATGCAGTGATGGGTGCTCCAAACAGCTCGGGCTTGTCTTTCTCCTGTTTAGTCTTCAAAAGCTGTTGCTGTTTTACAAAGCAGGAGATTAGTCCGGGTCTTAGTACTTCCGTGATGATGGTGGGTGCTGGATTTGACCCTTGGGGTGAGTAGGGTTAAGGAGTATTTGGAGGAACGGTGCCTCCTATCCCCTCTTTATGKTTGTGAGCAGCCAGAGCTCACCTTGTGCTGTGAAATGCCTCCAAACCAGAGCTGCGGGGTGTGTTTGCAGGACAGCAGTGCGGGGGTTAATTCCCACACAGTTCTCTCCGTTTATCTTGGGCTGTTTTCCTGAAGTCCAACTCCAAGCCACTCAGTTCCTCTGCAGTAGGAAAAGAACGATTTCACTCAGTTCTGTATCACCAGCTGCCTTTTCCTCCTTGCTCGGAGAGCACGTGGGTTTGCCTGGGTCGGTGTTAGGGCATCCCGGCAATTGGGTCCTCAGACTGTTTGGTTTTGATTTTGMGAGTCGGGTGAACTTCTCCCTCTCKGATTGATCTGTTTGCTTTTGAGCAAAGTCTCGGCAGTTTGATCTTTGCATCTGCCCTACCCTTGRGGTTATGAACACAAAGAGAAGCGATCACGGGACAAGGACAGGGGTGAGTGTGGAGCACTGGAAGTGTCCTGGTGTGTTCCCTACCCTGGCTCCATGTGCAATAATTCAGTGCAAGGATGAAGCTCTGGGTGTTGCAGTGAAGAATGAGCTGTAGTCTGAGTGGTTGCAGTGCTTTTAGTGTCACAACTGAGCACCCTCTTCTGCAGTTTGTGCCTGTAACTGTGATCAGGTTATGTGGATCTTCTCTCATCCTGGACTGTAAATTGTTGTGGGAAAGCCTCCAGCTTACTCAAGAGCTGAGTTCCAGCAAGCCAGGCTTTCCTGTGCGTGCTTACCCAGCAACTGCACAGGACATTCTAAACTGTAATTGCTTCCCAGCTTCCYTGTAGAAAGATGGATGGAGGAGGTGGCTCACAGAGAGGACTGACTCTGCTACAGTGATCCTCTAACTCACCCAGTTTTTTCCCCAGAAGTCAGAGCACTGRGARCATTTAGACAGGGATGATGATGCACCCTCTTGTTCTTCTCTTGGAAGCTCTTCCTGTTGGTTTCCTTATACCCCTGCCTCATGCCTTGCCTCTTTCTTTTTTTCACCTCTGTTTAAAGGGCARAAAGAATCCCTCGATCATCTGATCTGCTTGAGTGTAAAACACGATCCTTCAATGTGGCTGCCTTCATTGACAGCCCGTGCCGCTCGCTGTTTGTGACGGTGCCTTGAAACACTCACAGGTGTCAGATCTGATTTTCCAAGGGAGATTGGATTTAGCTGRGCACTGGTGGGCTAGAGACAGCATGGATGGGCTTGGAGACAGGGATGGGCTTCATATGGGAGACTGCAAGGCCCAGGAAGGAGTGGTGCCCTTGCTTCGAGTCATTGCTCCCTGCCAAGGTTAGAGCTGAACTTCTGCCTTGCCAAAATCCTTATCTTTTTAAGGTAAAACCGATTCTTGAAGATATTTTGATCCTTCAGATAAARAGGTTGAGTGCATGTCAGCTTTATTTCCTTTGAAAACAACCTACTGCTTTAGTCCTTCTTTTAAAGACAGCTGGATGAAACGCTTCATATCRGAATAATTGTCAACGCTTTGGAGAATTTTGTCATATTCAGGCAGTTGCAGTCTTCCAGGCCAGGCTTGGCACTGACACTGGGCTCTAGATGGCAAGCTTTGTGGTGGGAAGCTCAATAATTTGCTTGTCCTGAGCTAAAAAGCAAATAATTGAGGCTTCCAGCTCAGCTGCACAGCAGTGAAGACCACATGGGTGGAGGAGAGGGAGTTGCAGGGTTTCCCTTGTGCTTGGCCCTGAGTTTCTGCCTGTGCTGCTGCTTTGTTCCTTCCCAGCATCTCAGTTGCAGCAGCATCTCTGCTCGCGTGAAGAAGCAGGAGAGCAGCAYGGAAAATAGAGCAAGGCAGCGTGGGCCAGCCAGGAGTGGCGTTCGCCGGAATGGTGAACTGGGTCAGAAGAAATAGCAGAGCTGTGAATTCAGCAATTTTCATCCTTTACATCAGGAGAGGGGAGAGAAAAAAAGCCTTGGTTTCCCATCCCCCCTGGGTAGGAAGGGGTTAGAGCTCGCTCTGTTGGTTATGGCCTTGTGGGGCAAAAGCTGATTTAATTCTCCTTCGAGTGCCTGCTCTTTCCAGTTGTCAGGCAGAGTACAATGTATGCTGTACAGCCCTGAGTCTCCACAGCATGGAATACTTATTCTTTGCTCCGTTTCCAGGGCAATCCCCATGCTTAATCATTGTCCTGCAGATACAAACAGAGAAAATCAGATGAGAATGGTCCCTTCTTGTTATTTCTTTAGTGTTGTRTTTTAGGGATAGTTTTGAGATTTGTAAGGACAAAGGAGTAGTAGCRTGGCATTGTGCAGACACTTCTGTTTGCAGGGACTGCCTCTCTGGCAAGGAAAATGTGTGTAAAAGTGCCTGTCTTAGCCAGTTACTACAGAAACACTTCTTTCCCCTCCAAGGTTATGTACCAGTCCTGCTGTAAAGTTTATTGACCTATGAGGAATCCCAGCACAATTCACTGGAGTGTGCCTTAGTCTGTTCCTGACATCAAAGCTTTCCTCCAGTGACCCTTTGTTTCAGTGATAGTCCCCAGAAAAAGTGGTTTAGGTTGATGTGGCTGGGACYGTTTGCCCCAGGCAGTTCCTCAGCAAACCACGAGCCAGCTAATTGTAAAAAATCCTGGAAAACGAGAGGTTGGAAGGGGCACAGGAGGTGACCTAGTTCTGCCCCTAGCTTGGAGCAGGGCTGGCTTTGATGCTGGGTTGTGCAAGGGTTTGTTGATGGCATTTTCTCCAGCTGGGTTGGAGTTCACTTGAGAAGAAAGTTTGCTTTTTGYCCAGGCAGATGTCTGGTGGCCTCTGTTGGGCAGGTCTTTGGGAGGCAGCAGTACTGGGGTTTGGGGCAGTGTCTGACAGACTGGACTYGGGCTGATGGTGAGGACAGCCCTTTTCTCGTGCAGGTTGAGCAACTTGAGGAGTCTTTTGCTTAAACTCACTCTGGAAGCTTTATCCAGGGAAAAGAGACTCAGGAAAAGAGCTTTTTGAGCCCAAGGAGGGAGGGCTGAAATCAGGCTTGCATGCCCAGTTCTTGGGGCTGTGTTTCCTCCTGCTTGACTGGAGGCAGGCATTGGGCAGCAGTGGCTCTGCTGAGCTACCTGTCCACCAGGTCAGTCCCCATGTCACCCTGTGATAGTGGCCATGGCACAGCACTTTTTGTCAGTCATAGGTGACCACAGCCTGGAACTGGGAGGAAAACTCACCACGTAAAGCAGAATAAATCTGAAATTCCATTTTAAAATTGACGAAAACCTTTTTTTCCTAGTTTGTGTTGCAGTTAGCCTGAGGCTTGTTCTTTCTGCTCTGTGAAGTTGTTTCAGTTGGTCAGTGTGCTTAACCTGTGCTGTCCCCTGTCCCTGTGCTTCCAGGTGGAGGGGAGGACCTTGTTCTGCTGATGGCAGGTGATATTTAGTAAGAGCTGTTATTGCATTGTTTGCTGATGGTTTTTGGTTTTGTCAGGCTGAGCATCTGCCAGCCGGTGTGTCCACATGTCTGGGATTCACAGGACACACTTCACACCACCCTCCTGAAGGAAGAAGGGAAATTGAAATCTGTAAATGTTTAGATTTGTTAGATTTTTTTTTTTGAAACAGCATTTTGTCAACTTAGTTTTTTGGTGTGTTCTTAACAGTATCTCTGTTTGTCTTATTGTCAGATACTCTTAATACCAGGAGTTCACATTCTTGCGGACTCCAGGGAAGTTAAGGCCAAACAAAGTGCACAAGACAGCGTGGTCTGTGCATGGGGATACAGTGGTGGGTGGTGCTTCATCTCTGCTTTGTATTCGATGCTCAAATATTGCTTTAATGTGCAGGAACCAACAACTCGAGCGTAGTTTTCTGCCCCTGCCTTTGGGGAAAGCTGTTAAAATAGGAGATGTTCTTTAGCTGTTAGGAAACGATGCATCAAACGGCGCTGAATGGAAAACTCGCTCCACGGGAGGTAATTTTAGTAGCTGGTTCATTTTACTTCAGGGGAATCTGCATCTGGCAGATGAGGGAGGCAGTCCCTTGCCAGCCTGCTTCTATCCCTGGGGGTGTTAGAGGCTGGCTACTATTCCCAAAGCACTTAAGGTTCCCCAATAGAAGTGCAAAGTGTTGCTGTTACTATCCTGACGCAAAAATAACAGACCTCGTAAAATTTTGTTCAGGGGCTTCCTTACAAAAGGCTTAATTGTGCRGGGAGGGTTGGCAATATTTATTTGCATGCAATTTCCTGCCCCGGGGAGCTGGAGATTGTAGCGGACAAAGGACAGATGAAGGGCTGGAGAAGGGAGGCAATTGATGGAGGTGACACTTGGCACACATCGTGCTGAGGCCATGGGTTCTGTAGGGTTTTTTCTTCTTCCTTTCCCATGCTGGTTGGTTTACTTACTGCCTTGTTTTGTGCTTTACTGCACATCCCATGTAGCTTGATAATCCCTTGCCATTCTCCTTTTCTAGCCCTTACAAGGTCCTGACACGTGTCTGGCAGCAAAGAGACTTGAAAAGTGGTTCTTGCAGGTTGTGTTCCAGCTAAATGCTCCTATAATTTTGTCTATTGAACTTGGATATTGCACAGRGTACAGTCAGTGTCTTTATAAATATTCTAGCTCACCAAATTCCATCTTGAGAGCAGCTACAATAAGTTATTTTGAACGGTTCTCTAAAGATGTGGCTTTATTCGAGGATATTTTAAAGGCAAGAGCCTTCTGTTTCTCGACATGAATGAAAAGAGCATTTARCTTTGCTGTTATTTCCTAGGCAAACAAAAGCATGTGCTTGTCCGGGGAGAACTGGGGAGGGTTTGTAGAGGTAAACTGGGGAAAGARCTGTGAGCCAGGTGTGTGGAGCATCACACCTTGCTGCTGGACAGGGTTTTGGCAGCAGCTCAGCAGAGATGTTCACACAGCAAGCCTTGTGCTTCAGCACACACACACTGTGAACCACGTGCAGCTCGCTGTGTCCAGCAGTTCTCATTTCACACACACTAAACATCAACTTGTAAAAATCATCTCTCCAGGCTCCTTGTTGAGGCTGTAACTTGCAAAGCAGCATTGGAGTCAGAGTAGTAAAGCCTGAAGTTAGATTGTGATATGTAGGACTGGTGAATGGTGATGACATTTCTGATGCTCAGCTTGGCTCTCTGACCCTTAAGACCATGTTACAGCCATCCCTTTGCCTTTTATTGCTGGCTTATTCATGTCAAATTCACAAAGTCCTGTGGCTGTGCTGCTGGGTGGGATGGGGTTGGCCATATCTGAAAGCCTCCACAACCTCCAACAGTCAAAAAATTAAAGWGTGTTTGGAGTGGTCTCTAATGGCAGCATCAATCTGCATAATAACAGTGATCTCCTTTTGCCTCCACAGAAATGGAAGCGGTTTGGAATTTGCAGAAGCAAGGTAAGGAWGTTGGAAAGAATAAATGAATCAAATTGCTCTGTGTGTTGGGGTGGGGATGACTGAGAGTGGATTGTCTCTGTGTCTGGAGATGCCTGGGTTCAGTTCTTCAGCGCCTGCAGTTTGTAGTCTGGATTTATCTCTGTTTCAGATCACTGAAAGTCAGGACAATAAGCTTAGCTATAATGGTGAGCTGTTTGTAGAGAAGCAGAGTCTGTAAAAGAGCAATAAACCCAGTGTCAAATTAGATTTAATGACTCTTCCCTATGTGTACACAAAATTGCTTTCTATTTCTGGTGTTGGGTGTCACATGCAATAATAAGTTTTAAATTCTGATGTATCCCCACAAGCCACCTGAGAAGAGGTTCTGTGTGGGAAGAGCCTTAATGTGGAGCCTCATRTGCTGCTGTGGGGAGCAGGTTCTGCTCTGGGGGAGCCTGGGCTCGGGGTACCTTGGCAGAAGTGGGGAATCCAAAGGAAAAGTCTGTTAACAGCCAAATACCTYGTGTTTATTTTCAGCCACAGGGCCTGAAAGTAGCTTTTTCAAAACTTAGAATTCTGCTTTCTTTCCAGATCCCAAAAGGATAATCACTTATGATGAAGCCATGGATCGCCCGGATCAATGAAGGTAGCAAGACAAGACTGCCTGTTATAACCTTTCTGCAGCATTTGTGCTGTTCCTGGGGGACAAAAAGGCTTTTATGCTCCTTCTAAATCTTCAGTGCAGCAGAGGAACCATAACTAGAATCACAGGATAATATATACAAATATATATATAGTTATTTAAAAATGGCAACTGAAAGTAATTAGACTTCTTAAGGAATCTGAAAATTTATTTCAACGAGACTACACACGTGATTATTTAATCTCCGGTACTGAATAGATTTTTTTTTTTCATTTTTGTTTTGTTTTGTTTTTGTTTAAAGAGTGAATGCAAGTGATTAAGGAATACAGACTCAATTACAAGCCCAGTTTCAAAGTTCCTGCTGTCGTCTACAAGGGCAACAGCAACCCACTGGAGAGGCATTTCCACTTGACAAGGTTTCTGTTTCTTGTTCTGTGACTGTAGTGACACACTAATCACAGGGAAATCAGGATGAATCACCATCCTTCATCTCCCCTTTCCCTTCCACCTCCCCTGTTTGGTTTCTTTTTTTTTTTTTTTTTTCTGGTTTTTTTTCCATTGAATGCTGGAGAAACGCCTTGAAGTTTTGCAGAGTTTCTTTTTTTTTTCCAGAGAATTTATAATCCGCATGTTTTGCCAGGAGTAAAGCAGCAATCCTATGCTGGTGATAATGTCTTAAAAAGGATCATTCTGCTGAGGGAAAGATGGTAATACTGCAGTTCTAGGATGCATGGTGAAGTCACACAGTTGACCTGGCTCCTGTTACACGTTGGACTATTGCAACTGAAGAGTTCTTTCATTTTAAAAGACAACATGGAAAAATAAGCAATCTGTTTAGGCATTTAATATGGAAAAACAAAACAACAAAAAACTCACTGTTCCCACAGTTTAATGCCATTGTATTACTGGGAGCAAGGAAAAAAAAAAAAGACAAAAAAAAGTATCTTCTGCTTTCAACTGTAGGTGCTTCATATTTGCTCTGTCTGTCTCCTAACACTAAATGTGCTGGATTTTTTTCCCATTTTCATTGGAAAACTGAAGAGGAATTGAGTTCTGCTAACTTTCACCCTTCTTGGAATTATTTTTTCTCTTAAAAAAAATTCAAAACAACAAAAAAAAGGAAAAAAAAGTTAAAAAAAAAGAAAAAAAAATGGGAATTTGAATCCTTTTCAATTTGTCCATAGAACGCCAATGGCTGGGCTTCCTGCCCCTTGGAAATGCTCTTTTATATTTTAATGCAGTCTGTGTATTTCCGGGCTCTGCTTCTAATTATCTCTTAATAAAAATATATTTTATTACAAAAAAAATGGAGGACTTAGGAATGAAAATAATAATTTTAAAAAATAATAAAAAAAAATTTATCCCAGGGAAAGGAAAGCTTCCTAGCAGAGGTAGGGAAGGCTGAGCAGAGTGCAGGCTCCAGCTGTGTAACCCCTCTGTCCCATTGCAGCTTGTGTAACGTGTCCAAATCATCTGGGGGTTKGGATAGTTTTTCTGGGTTTTTTTAAAAGGTGCAACATTCACAGGGTCCAGTGCAAGAGTGAGAAATTAATAAAGCAGAAATGGGTTTGATCAGCTCCAGCTCCCCATGTGCCCAGCGCTTATCAGGGGTGTATGTGGCCTAATCCTGGCTCTCTGGTATCCAGGTCAGCAGCAGTTGGTGTCTCCTAAAAAGAGGCTGGACCCTTTGGGGCATTACAAGGAGCAGATAAACCCTAAACTTTGGAATACCCTTTGTGCTTTGATGTGTCCATCAAGACATAGGGCCRGTGTCCGGTCACCAGTGGGGTCCACAGGGCTCCATCCTCAGCCCAGTTCTCTTCAACATCTCATTACCAAACTGGGTGCAGGACTTGAAGAGACACTGAGTTTGCTGACACTAAACTGGGAGGAATTGTCCACTCCCTCGAGGGCAGAGGGGCCTCAGCAAGTTAGAGATGGGCAATCACCAACTGTATGGAGTTTACAAGGGAGAGTGTCCMATTCTGCACCTGGGATGGGGCAGCCCTGCATAGACTGGGGAATTGGGCACCACAGTGGAAAAAGACCCCTATTAGAGAGCATCCACAGGAGGCCATGAGGATGGGGAAGGTCTGAGGGGAAGCCTTGTGAGATCACTCAGTTGTTCAGCTGGAGGAGACTGCGGGGGGACCTCATTGTGGTCTTCAGCATCCTCCCAAGGCAGCAGAGGGGCAGGTTCCAATCTCTTCACTCATGCCCAGTGACAGGACTCCAGGGTTTGGAGAACTCCTGAAGCTGAGTCAGAGGAGGATTAGGTTTGGAAGCAGGAAAAGGTTCTTCACCCAGAGGGTGGTTGAGGATGGGCACAGGCTCCCCAGGGAAGTGGTCACAGCACCAAACTTGTCTGAGTTGCAGAAGAGTTTGGACAATGCTTTCATCACCTGGTGGGATTCTTGGGGTGTCCTCCACAGGGCCAGCAGTTGGATCCTGATGGATCTCTTCCAACTCAGCATATTCTGTAATTCTATCACTTTTTTTTTTTTTTTTTGTTAATTAGGAGTATGTAGCATGTGGGGTTTTTTTTAAATCGTTTTTATACTTTTAAAAAGATTGTTCCTGAATGAGACGCTTGAGTTCATGGTGGGACAATGAAACTGAATTCTGTACCTTGTGTAAGACGCTAGCTTTTCTGCCATGCTTGAAACATTTGACTATGGATTGCCTACTCCATTCGATGTATCCAAAGCTATATAGTATAATTCTGAGCGTGATACTATATAGTCCTCATGTATTGTATCAGTCCAGGTTCGGAAATGTGTGGTTGGCCAGTCGCAAATAGTTCTGTTTCACCTATAAACTGTACCACCTCTGCAGGTGTGTGTGACTTTRAGATGTATAACATGTTTACAGATGTGCCCAACATCTAGTCCTCCGACGTTCCTATTTTTAATTCTGTTGAGTCTCCCAACTGCTTGCCAAAAGTCGGAATCGCCTCCAGCTCTGCTGCCCAAGAGCTGGGGCTTTCCTGAGCTTTAAAGTGTTGAACAAACTGGATGGTGGGGCTGGGAAAATGAAGGTGGAAGAAATGTTTTTTTCCTTTTTATTATTATTATAATTATTATTATTATTATTATTTTCAAAAAATTGAAGGCTAATAGCAAAGTTTCCAGTTTGTTTTACTGGCTTTAAGGCTCTGCTGTGTATTTATTTGCCTTGTGTAGTCACTTGTCGCCTTAAGGGCTGGGTTCGATTAGAAAAAGATGGAAAAGACAGAAAAGACAAGAAAAAGACAGAAAAGACAAGAAAAGAAAAAAAAAAAAAAAAAAAAAAAAAAAAAAAAAAAAAAAAAAAAGAAAAAAAAAAGACAAGAACACCCTGTTTTGCTTCCCTGGGGTTTGTGCTGTCCTATATCCCTGCCCCAGGTCTGTGCTTGGGGCGATGCAGGAGCTGAGCAGCACTAACCCTGCGCCTCTAGAAAGGTCTGAGTCTTGCTGAATATTTGAGGACTCTCATCTTTGCCTAGTCCTGTCTGTCACCTAAATAGCAAAAGAAATGCTGAGAGAAACACAGTTYGAGGATGGGTTGGGCTGGATTTCCCCTGACGCTCATCCCTGTGGCTTTGCCTCGCCAGCAGGACCCATCCAGAAACGCCCTCGGCAGCACCTTCTCTGCTGTATTTCTGACCATCCTCTGTGGGATGTCTGTCTGTCTGTCTGTCTGTCTGTCTGTCTCCATGAGCTCCACGGTGTGTGCTCAGCGCTAAGCAGTTAGGAATTCCTCTCTCTGAGCTCCTGTAGCTCCGGCTCCCCAGTTTTTCTGGGATAGACAATTGCCTAGAGCCAGGCAGGACCATGGAAGGAACTTCCTCGTGCTGTCGTGTAACTCACCCTGTCGCTGTCTGCAGTCCTCCCCAAGTCCTCACACAATTCTTAACTGAGCACTTATTAAAAATATCTTAAGATTTAATCTGTTTTCTGATTATTTTTGTGTAAACCTATTAAAAAAAAAAAAGCAAAAAAAAAACCAAACTGAAATTGAGCTGTGACTAATTTAGCACATTGAAATAACGATAAGGTGTTACTGATAAGTCTCATGTTTTGTTYTGTTTTTTTGTTTGACTCAGAGTATTAGTACTGTAGCATAAACCAAATACAGCCYGGGAAGGGGAGCAGCAGCCTCCTGTCCTGGGTGTGCACCCGAGGGTGTCCRCGGGGGCGAGCATCTGGCTTGTGAGGAGAGCGAGCGTGTATTTATTTGTGCCATTGTTTTCATTACACTGAGTAAAGAAAGTTTTAAAACAAAACCCCTTTAAGTACGTGTAGTATCGGAAAGCGGCACTAAGGGTGAGATCGTGACCTATTTTTTTATTAGCTATGAAGATACTAATTCAGGTTAAGGCTTCTTTCTCGTTTCTGTTCCTGTTGTGAGTCCCTATCCAAGCTGTCTGTTGGAGTGAGGATTCCTGCACAGGCAGGGACTGTCTCCTTTCTCCTCTGGTCATTCCCCACTTCTCCTCCTCTGCCAGCAGGTTCTTCTGGGTGTCTGTTGTACAGGGTTTTGTGGCACAGAGGTTGGAGTGTGTAGATTGGGATCTGAGTGTTCTTTGGATCATGGAGTATTCTTCTCCAAGAAGTGATTTAACAACTGCCCCATGACCGTGGTTTGGGGCCTTCAGTCTCTGCCCTCTCCTGCTCCACCCATCTGGTGGATTGGTAAAAAAATTACTTTCAAGCTTCACTTGGAGTTTGGTTTTGGTTTAAACCCAGCTCGATCCTCTGTAACCTGTTAGAAATCTYCCGTCTCTTTGACCAGGGCACGGACTCTGTCACTAACCCGCTTCAAACCTTCCTGAGCTAGTTCACTTTTTGCTTTCATAGCTGCTCTGAACTTCTTTAAAATGTGGAAAGAAACCCAATTCTTGCTAGGTTGTGAGTCTGGCAGCTGGGAGCAGGTGATGGGTGAACCAGCCAGCTAAATGGGAGACAAGACTGCTTCCTCCTAGGAGAACAATAGGAGAAAAGAGAGCTGGAAGCTGTCCTTCCAGTTGTGTGTTTAGTTAGTGCTTTCACCTTCAAGTGAGCGTTACGGTAGCACCACAGCATCCTTTCCCAAGTGGCCAGTGGGTGACCTCAGGGACATCGGAGTGATGGCACTCMCAGCTGTGTGCCACAACTGCCGGTGGTTTTCCTGCGTGTCCAGTTTTTGACCTTGATCCAGTAAATTGCTGTGGTGTCCCAAGCTTTTAGGAGTCTTACCTTCTCATCCCTAGGTGATTTTTCTGTCCATCCATCCATCCATTGTGATTTGTTTTTGTTACAGAGGCTGTTTACAAGGGAGCTGGTTGAGGTCAGGAGGGGAGAGAACGAGGATTCACCCACTTTAAAGCTGCTGCACGTTTCCACACCGGGGTGTAAGGCAGGAGAAGGGCTCGTGTGGTGGAGCAGTTAAAAGAGCCAGAGCAGTTCTAGCTTTGGCCACCACCAGAGTGATTTTCTGCGTGGTAAAACCCTGATGGAAGCAGTTGGGAAGCAGAAAGCTGGGCTGGTGGGAAGGAGATCTCGATGTGCTGCCTGCCAGGGATTACAGAGCTTTCGAGGTTTGCCCAGTACACCCCAGGCTCAGGCTGATTTCTCTGTCCTGCCCAACATCCTCCATCCAAGGTGGCATCACTCAGCCACAGGAGAGCAGAGCTGTGGGTGCCTGGGGAGGTGAAGGAGCCCTGTGGTGGCCTCGTGTCCTGGGCGTGGGACTGGAGCAGGAGTCCTGCCTGTGCCCTCACTGGGGATGCTGAGCTGGGTTTGTCTCRACTGCTGATCAGCAAGCTCCGTATGAACATGCCCAGAGCTCTAAAGCCATTTTGTAAGATAGCAGTGTCCCTTTTCTACAGCCTTATTAATGAGTAGAGTATCTTTAAAAAGAAGAAAACAAAAAAAAAAAAAAAAAAACCGCTCATTTCTTTCTGTGGTATGAAACTTGTGTACTGCAAACTTCTGAACGTTTAGCAAAAACACAACTTACAGTTTTCTTAAAAAACAACAAAAAAACCCACAAAAACAAACAAAAAAACCACCCCCAACCTGTCTGCTTTCCATACAGTCTTTCCTCAGGTGCTAAATAAGGGTTCCAAAAAACAGATACTGCTTTAGGAGTTTCTGCTTTATTCTCAAAATACATATTTTTTTGCTTAGGTGTTGTAAAGATATTTTAACAAGAATGGTTTTTTTAATGTAAATAAGATTGTGTCTAATTTTTGTTTTATCTCTTTTTTTGTCCTTATGGAATAGTCTAATTTTCATTTTTATCCTTTTGAGAAGGACCCTCTTACGCCCTTCCCCGAAGACATTTCATTAAGTGTTGCTGCATTTAAGAACGAATCTACAACTGTTCATTGTCTTGGATTAATGCTGATGCTGCTGCTATAAGTAACCCTGAAAATCAAGAATGTGTGATGCACTTTTGTTTTTCGTTTTCGTCGTTTTGTTTTGTTTTTTTTTTTTAACATGACCGTGTCTTTCCTCTGCGCATAGTTGAACCCTCCTGTAACACAGCCACTAACTGGGGGAGCGTAGGACGTGGGGGAACCAGGGTGTAGGACAGTGGTGGACCTGATTTTGGTGCTGACCTACGGGAATTTCTATGCAAACGCAAGCAAAGGAGAACTCTTTTAACTTGAGAGAACACTGTGCATTTTTATTTTTTTATTATTTTTTTGTTTTTCTCTCCTTCCTTTTCTCAAGCTGCTATTGGAAGGGTAGTGCAAATCCCTGAGGTTTTCAGCTTCTCCTTCCTCCGTGGCTGGTGGTGTGGGAAAGGTGCCTGAGTAACTTGTAAGGTAGAAAAAACCTCAGCCAGCTCTTGTCTCGTCTCCGGTTTTAATATATTTGTTTTCTATTTGAATTTATCTATAGAAGGAAATTGCTCATCTCTACAAAAAGATCTTTTGAATGCTTTTGTCTCAATGTGAAGTTAACCAGCAGTATTAAGGATTGTGTGGCCTCCGTCCTGCCCTTACCCCAGTGCAGGGGACCCACYGGCTCCTTCTCCAGCTGGGGAATGYTYGGTGCCTGGAGTTGGATGTTTTCCAAGAAAAAAGCCAGGTGAAGCCATCCACCCAGCCAAAACCTGCAGGKGGAAGGCTTAGGGAGCAGTGGAGGGAGTTCTCGCTGCACTTGCAGGTCCAGAACCTCTTCTCTTTGTGGGTCAYGCCTGGACCGTGGTGGGGGATGTGTACCCTGGAGGGGGAGTTTACTGGAGGGGAAAAAGGGAATTTACTTGACTATTTATAGAAGATCCTTTAGGAATATAAAGTACCTCTCTGCAAAGTGAGGGAAGAGTAAGGAAGGTCTAAAGTCGTGTAGGAAAAACACTTGGGGATTACAACTGCCTGGAAAATAGTCTACAAATGCATAGGCCAGAGCYCTCTGCCTGTTTAGTTAGTTTATTCAGCAACAATTTCTTTCTTTTTTGGTCAGCGTTTGCTCTTTTTACACACCCAGGTGCGTGTGTACATCTGACTCAATGTGCCTTGCATGTGTGCTTAGTCTTTCTGGRGAGAGGTGGTGGGGTGTGAGCTGGGATCGTGGCCGGGAGGGTCACTCCCCATCCACAGTCGAGGGTTCCTCAGTGTCCCAGTGACCCTTGGGATCTACACAAGGCCTGGATTCCAGCCTGTCTTCATTTGGGGATGATGTCCTGTGCAGTGGCAACTGTGACTTCAGAGGGGAGCGGGAGGGAGGGAGATAAAAGCTGCTTCGCTCTTCTCCTGCGGACAAAAATCAGCATTGCCACGGTTTGCCTGCAGAGCCAAAACAAGCCAAGGTTTGGAACTGGCTTTGCTGGAGTTCAGGCTCTGTGTGGCACCGTGATCCCATTATCCAGGGGATTTAGTCCCTGCCGGGTTGTGGTTCTTGTTTCTGTGGGGTTTAGGAGTTGTTGTTTTTTTTTTGTAAAGGAGAAATYAACGCGCCTTGCTTGAAGTTAGCGAAATCCAAACGCTTGTGTTTGCAGTCAGTGACTCAGAACTCCAAACTGTGCAATTCTGGGTTCTCCATCTCCCGCCCCAGCGTGTGGTGATTCTGTCCGAGTCTTTCTGTACTTCTGCCACAGTAAATGTGAAAGCTTGCTTGCATTATTTTTTAGAAATGCATTTTGCACACTCGGGTTTCACTGAAGCTCCGTGAAAAGGTTAGTTTGAAGCAGATGAATAAAGCTATGCACATGTTTTGAAAGTTTAATTTGTGTCTCATTACCAGAAGTGACTTATCTGCCCTCTTTTTGCATTCCTGTGCTGTCATTGCCTCCATTCTCTTCACCATCTCGGAGGGTATGATGTAAGGTGACAGTTCTTTGCTGACAGCTGTAGCAGAAAACTGGCGCTTCTTGATTTTTTTAGTAGCCTTTCTCTCTTCTTTGCTTTCTCTGTATCTCTCTGTATAGCTATATAAATATATATATTATTTTTTTATTTTAAAGAGCCTACTTTAGTAACTGAATCGGAGGGATCGGGGCGTGCTGGCTTTTGTTTCGGATACACTTTGTGCTGTCAGATGAACCAGTGCCCCTTTTGTCTCCGGGGAGTGCATGGTGTGGCATCTGCCCGTGTCCCCATGGGGACAGGGAGCCCCCACGCAAAGCAGCTTTGGGGAGGGAATGGAGACCAGTCCACTGCGCTGCAGGCCGGAGGCGTGGGCAAACTCGAGGCTTCTAATGGCAAAATGAACCAGGAGGAATCCTACCGCTGTGTATTGCCACTGTGAGGCAGGAGGGACAGGGTTCCTTGCTGTCCCTCTGCGGGGTTGGAGTGGACACTGGGCTCCCTTCAGCCTTGGGGGTGAGAGCTTTATTTTGGTTTTGTTTTCATGCATTGGGTGCGTTGGGTTGCAGGTGCCACCTTTGGAAACATGTTGCTTAGCCCAGAGCCTGTGTGYGGGAGAGTCAGGATTTGGTGTCAGGAGAAGGACCCTGACAGCTTTCTCCTGCTGTTCCCTTTGCCATGGCAGAAATTTGTACTAACTTGACAGCTTTTTTTCATACAGAACAGGGCTGCTTTTCTATCTACCATCACACGTGTACTTACACACCTTCAGTGGCTTCCCAGCCTCTGAAGGTCCTCAACTTGTTTACTGGGGGGGCCTGATGCCCCTCTCTCCCCTTTCCCTGAATATTTCAGTGTTAAGGGCGGTGCAAACCACAACCGCACGCTTCGACTGCGAGCCGGGGCCGGAGAGATCCCCGCAGGCAGAGCC
Source organism: Malurus melanocephalus (assembly GCF_030028575.1). Taxonomy (NCBI): domain Eukaryota; kingdom Metazoa; phylum Chordata; class Aves; order Passeriformes; family Maluridae; genus Malurus; species Malurus melanocephalus. The sequence continues at coordinate 1,262,014 of NW_026623394.1, forward strand.
GGGCGGGGTCTGTCTCTTCTCCTGCCCYCCTTCCCCATCGATAAGTTCTCATTTCGTTCCCCGTTTGTACTCAAATCGCTGCGAGGGGTCGTGCTCTACCTGCTCAGGAGCTGAATTACCTCTGACCTGCGGAGAGGGGCAGCCCCTCTTCGGTGTCGGCGTCGTAGCGYGCGACCGCACGGATCGGTTCAAGGTAGTCTTTGTTTCCTTCTCCCCTCCCCGGTAATTTCCCGTTAGGTTAACGCACTCTGTGTGCCCAGCTGGAAAAGCGTAGGCGTTTTCCCGGTGGTGAGAGGGTGGCTAGAGGAGTTTAGTGTAAAACCTGCTGTAGCTGTGTCTGGCGCAGCCCCTTGCGCTGGTGTGGGTGATGTCACGGACTGTAAGGATATAGGTAATGTCCATGAGCTGTAATGGCATGATGTATCTTTACCAATGATGTCATACTTCACACTAAATGTTTTAAAAAAAGAAAAAAAAAAAAAAAAAAAAAAAGAAGCAACCTTACCTGAAATTTTGTTTATTCTGCACCAACAGGTCTTCAAAATTTATCCAAATTTTATTATTTTATCAGGAGAAAAAAAAAAAAAGAAATTTGTGTAGATCGAATACGTTAAGACAGACAATAAGTGATGTAAATTGTTGAATAAAAATTTTAAAGTTTGTGGGTGTCAGTGTGACTTTTCTTGCTTGTGTTTTTGGGGGAATGGCCTGGGTTTAGGTCCCTGAGACCCAGCAGTGCTGGCCACAGTGGGTGACATGGCTCAGTGGGGCAGGGTCCAGGCGTCAGGAGAAGGAGAGGGCAGGGAGGGAATAAAACCAAGTGTTTCTGTGCAGCAGTGGGGGTCTGAACCTCCCTCAGTGTGAGCCCCACTGTTCTCCAGCCCATCCYAAAATAAGCAGGAAAGAGTCTGGTCCCTGCTCCTGGGATGGAGATGTGCAATCTCAGTCCCCAACACACAACAGCAAACACACACCAAGCTGATTTATCTTTTTCTTTCAGTCACATTTATTGGCAATTGTGGCAGTCGGTACCGTTTTGGGAGTGTTGTTCCATAAGCAGTGGCGGTACGAGAGGGGATGGTTATTTCGGGAGGGGAGTATTAGCACCAAGAGGGAGCCGGTGAGCTTTCGAAACCTTTGCAGAGATGTTCTGGGAAGTGGGGAGCTACTGCTGGACACGCCTGATGGATTGGATCTGGGAGGTCTGGGCGTGCGAACCCCACTCTCTCCAGTGCTTGTAGTCTCCACCGTGGTGGTCAAACTCCAGGACGTACTGGTAGCCACGGTACCCGGGGTACTGATAGCACACCCAGCTGGAAGAGAAGGACAAAGAGGTAAGCRGGGGTGGGTTTACAGGCTGTGCCCCCTCCCGCTCTGGTGGCACCGGGCTGTCCCTGCTGCTCCTGGTCCATGGCCCATCACTTACGCGCCGCACTGGATCTTCATGGAGCCCACTTCATTGTTGGCCCAGCCCATGGCCTGCAGCGAGGGGTAGTCATCAGTAATCTCCCACTGGCGGCCRATGAAGTTGTCTTTCTCGAAAACGGTGATCTTGGATTCCTTGTGGTTCTGTGGGRSAGAGTGGGGGGTGARGGGGAGGTGGTGCTCCCTCCCCAGTGTGGGTGGGAATGGCGGGGCTGTCACTCCCTGCAGTATTATTTGGAGGGTTTCCTGGAGAGGGAGATGTTCCGACCCTGGCTGGTATTTTTTTGGGGGGGAAGTATCAGTAACAGCCATGTCACAGCTGCTGTCTCAGGCTGCTGTGGCCATGTGCAGCTGGCCCCGGAGTTCCCTCAAAAGCTTAAAAAACAGGACAGAAAGAGCAAATCCTACTGGGAGTAGGGAGGAAGCACTGAGCCTGCCCTGGCAGAGATACATTTTCCCTTTCTAACACCTCACTGCTGTGGCCTGGGACGTTTTACCGAAWTCAGAGCTGTGTGGGACACTCACAGCGGAGCAGACGGGGCGGAAGGACATCAGGCGCTCGATGTGGTAGGCGTTGCTGCCGCTCCAGGCGTCCCAGCGCGGGTACTCTCCCCTCTCCAGGATGAACTGCTGCCCACAGAAGCCGGTGTGCTCGTAACCGACCCAGCTGCAAAAACAGAGCCAGGGCTGCCAGGGCTTCCTGYGGCAGCTCAGGGGCTCCCGTTCGGAGCTGGCACCGGGGCAGGATGTAGGTGCAAAGAGGAGGTTGGGTCTGGCCTCTGGCCCGCAGGTTGGGAGGAGAGGAAGCRGTGTCGGATGTGGGCAGAAAGCCCAGGGAATGTGACCGCATCTGGTGCTGGGGAGGCACCCACACAGCATCCCTGGCTGCATTGGGAGATGGGGACATCCTGGGGCCCATCCTGCACAGGTGGCCCTTCCCCTGGCTGCTCTGTCATTGTTTATGCAGGCCAGCATCACGCCAGGATACCCCAGCTGCCCTTCTCTCCCAAAGCTCTCATTTCTTCCTTGTTCCCCAATTACAACCTGACACTGCTGGAAACATCTGAATTCCTGATGCCCAAAGCAGGCAGAGCCCCTCTGGCTCCGAGCAGACAGCAGGGACCTGTGGCCTTTCCCCTTTCTGCATCCCTCTCTCCGCTGAAAGCAAACAAGGAGAGGCGAGTGGGATTCCTCCACCCTGCAGGATGCATTTTGTGAGCCCCGCACAGCACCTGTCTGTCCCCAGGGTGGGGCTGTCCCCTTAAGGAGACTGGGGACAGAGCCACAGGCAGAGCCGGGAGACAAAGCCTGGGCTGGGGGCTGGGTGGCACAGGCTGTGCAGGGCACGGATCCCCTGCTGATGGGTACACAGGGTGCCCCCGGCTGAGCTGGGGGGTCGAGGGCTGCTTGCCACTGAGCCAAACTGAGCCCCAACCCCGTGTCCCGCAGCCAGCCCACCCTGTGCAAGGTGAGCAGCCTGATTAGGAACACGTCAACTGGAGCAGGGAGCTCATTAGGGCGTGAGCACGCACGCTGCTGTAATCCCATTAGCATTACACATCCTAAAGATAGCAGCACAAATCTATCTCGTCTGCTGCCCGCCCTGGCGGGATGTGCGCCGCGGGGTTCGCTCCCGGCACACACACACAGACACACACACACGGCCTCTCCGAGCTGCTCGGGAGGTGCCTGGCCTGTGCCAGGGAAGATTCCCGTGCACAGGGAGCAGCCTGGCTCTGCTCCCCACCCCTGTCAGGACTGCAGAAGCTGCGGGAAGGTTCTGTCCTGGCCCTGGGAGCCGCGCAGTGTGGGGAAAGCCCAGGGCAGAACATGACCGGACCCTGGGGTGAGAGATGATTCTCCTAGGGCCAGTGCTTTGTGGGGTGACAAAGGCAGGACGGGGACCAGGTTGAACTCCAGAGCCACTCACTGACCACTGACCCTCATTGCATCCTTGAGCAGCAACCCTGCTCCAAAACTGACCTGTCCAACATCGCAGGAGGCAGTTTTGGGTGATGCCAAAGGTGGTTGCCACTGTTCTCTGGCCCTCTCTCTGTATCAGGGCTGCCCGGGGCTGGCTGCTCTACCCTGACAGGGTGGRATCCCCTCGTGCCTGGCTTCCCTTGGCTGTGGTGCTCGGCTCCAGCCCAGCAGAGCGAGGACAGCTGGTCCCACTCCACGCTTGGGCACCCCTGTCCCGGCCAGCCCGCCTGGGAAAGCACCCCCTGCCCTGGCAGCTGGGTACTCACGCGCCACATTCCACCTTCAGGGAGCGGATGTTGTCGAAGCCACATTCCATGATGTTTGGACAGGCCGAAGTGAACTCCATCCTCTTGCCCTGGAAGTTTTCTTGGTCGTACACGGTGATCTGGAACGGAGAGCGTGCTGCCGAGTTGGAAACTGCCCAGCAGTGGCCCTGGGCAATTCAGTGCCTCTTGGAGACGGAGGGTGGCTCCGTCAGGGGAGAGAGCCAGTGGAGGCTGCACCAGGCATCTCTCGGGCTGGGAGAGCCAGTGGAGGCTGCACTGGGCACCCCTCTGCGCTGGGACACAGCCCCACACGCCTCCACATCCCTACTCTGCTGGCCCCGCGATGCCCTGCCTTGCTGTCGGGGGAGCCGCAGGCTGGCCCCCGCTCCGCTCTCCTGCTCACCCCTGCGGAGATCAGTTCCCGGGGCAGCGCTGCCGTCCGGAGAGAGGAGCGGAGCCGTTCTGGGACGGGCGGGTGGCAGGGCTGTGGCTGGCGGTTCTCCCGGCCTCTGCTCCGAACGCTCTAGGGCAAAGAGGATTAACGRGGGAAAGGGCGAGGGGCACCTCCCTGGGGGGCTGCGGCTGGCGCTCTCCTCTCCCGCGACAGCTCCAGGCTTCGACGGGATGCTCCTCACTCGTGCACGTGTTTCTCCTCTCCCTCTCGGCTCCCTCCACAGCCTGTGGCCTTGGGGCAGTTTGCAGACCCCTTGGGGCTGCTCTCCACTTCGCTCCGCAGCGCTCGCTGCCCCTGCTCACCCCGTCTGCACGGACAGGGGAGGGCGAACTACAGCCAGTGGCTTTTGGGGGCTCTGTGACTGCCTGTGATGGGATGGCTGGTGAGAGCAGGGCACGGCTGGCCCGGGGTGCTGCCAAGAGCTTTATTAAAACACCCAGGAGGTATTGGAGCAGGTGGGAGGCACGATCCCATGGGCAGAGGACAGAGGTCCCTGTTTGCTGAGCTCGTCCCTGCCTCACTGCCCGCTGAGCAGCTCTCCTGGCCCCGAAGGACAGACTTTTCCCTTCTCTCCATTCCCTACCTGCTCRCAGGGAAAGGCGAAATACAGGGGATGCGAGGACGTACCTTCCACGGGCCCATGGGAACAGGCAGAGGGTTTGTCTGAGCCATCTTTGSTGCTGGATCGGTGTCTGCAGAAGGAAGGAAAATCCAGTTTTACTGCAGCACGTCCCTGGGTACCCCTGCTGCCTGCTCGCGAGGCTCGGGGACGGCTCTGTGCCCGCCACCCACGGCACCCATTGGGGGACAGCTGCCCCACTGCTGGGGACAAAGCCACGCCAGCCACAGTGAGACCCTCTTGGCAGCCCCAGGATATAGGGCACAGTGGGGGGCTGTGGGGCACATCCAAAGCAGGGTGCTCCCTTCTCACCACAGCAGTGCCCCTTCCCTCCTCCCGGCCGTGGCACGGAGCCTGCAGGGGCACAGTGCCTGAATCCCCCTTCCTCCTTCCCCGAGGCCACACCAGTGCTAGGAAAAACCCCCTGAGCTGGAGCATGAAACTGCAGCGGGGGGCACAGGCAGTGTCCGGCAGAGCCTCCTGCTCCCCTCTCCCTGCCCGCTGTCCCTCGGTTTGCTGCCACAGACAGCCCTGGCTAACGGGGGGAGATGCCAACCAGCAGCTGCCGGGAGTGGGGTGCCCTGCACTAGAGGGGCTCTCAGCCCCCCGGCTGCCAGCAGGGATGTGTGAGCCTGTCTTAATGCCACGGGAAACAGCGACGGTCCCCTCTGGGTGTCTTTTGCCACCAGGCAGGAGGAAGGGTGTCTGCCCGGCCGGCTGGCAGCGGAGGGGTGAGGTGGGAGAGGTGCGCATCGGTCCAGGACTCACCTAGCTCAGGCGGTTACTGCTGCTTCGCCCATGTAATGTTTGCCTACTTCAGCGGCTCAGCTTTTATAGGGTACTGCTGGCCGGGAACCGGTGCCAGCGTTTGCAGAGCCGTCAGCACAATGCTTGCTCTGGCATTGTCCTGCTGATCCCCGGAGATTTCAGCTGCTCATCCCCATGGTCTGAGCCACATTCTTAGGGAAAAAAAGAAAAAAAATTTGATAATAAAAAAAAAAATAATCGGGGCGGCTGTTTGCACAGATAATCTTGGGCACAAATGACTCAACGATTTGACCGCGCTGGCATTTTCCAGGGGCAATGCACCGCGCCGTCACGGGGYGAGCCTGGGGGCTGGCCTGGCCCTGGCGCCACTTGGCACCGTGGGGACGGCGGGGACACCTCCCCGTGAGACCCTGCGGGCGGTGGGCTCGGCGGGGCGTCTGCCRGGCACTGCCACCTCGCTTCGTCAGCCACGGCGTGTTCCCTGTCACCGCGTTGGCGTGGACACCCTCTCCCACCGCGGGCGAGGGAGGCCGGAGGTGAGAACTGGCGTGGCCCTGGCAAACGTGTCCCCACGGCCACACCGGGCCGCAGCGCTCCCCACAGCGCTGCCACCACCACAACCCCACAGCCAGCACGCCCACCATGGCCTTGGGGAGGCCTCAGCCCTGAGGTGACCACGGCCACCAGCCCCAGAGCCCCCTTGTCACTCGGGGCTGCCATGGGGCGGGCGCTGCGGGCCCCGGGSCACCATGGCGGGCACAGCCCGGGCCGTCGGGGGTCACGAGGCGAGCGTGGCGGCGCGGGCTGCTGCCTCAGCGCATGGCTGCCGGCACAATGCTCGCCCGCGTCTGACTGCCCCTTTTGTCTCCCCGCTGGGCAAGCCGCGGCCGCACAAAACAAAGCGCCCCGTCAGCGCTGCCTGCGGCATGGCCTGGCGCCCGGCCCRGGGGACCCAGCGGGGACGCGCGGCGGGGTGGCACCCGACCAGACGGGCCTCGTGGGGCTCAGCGGGGTCCCGGGGGACCCCTGCCGCGGGCAGGGCACTGTCCTGACGGGGGGACGAGGGGGGTCGCGGGGGCTTTCCCCGTGCTGGCTGCTGCGGGGTGGGGATGGGGGTGGGAGCGGTGACACTGTGCGGGGGTGACCGTGACACGAGCTGTGGGGCTGCACCCCCGAGGCTGGCGCGCCAGCTGATGGCACCAACACATCCCAGCAAGTGTGGGGTCAGGGAATGGGAAGGGCAGGGGTATCTGCCCTCTGCAGGGCTGCCAGAATGGGGGCTGGTGGGGGTGGGGTCCTGCAAAGCCCCCCTGGCACCCTCCCCGTGCACCTGCTGGGAGCATCCTGGCTGAGGGGGGAGGTCAGCTTGGAGATCGCCCTCCGGCTCATTCCAGCCCCTCGGACGTGCTCTGGCCACAGTCTCCGGCCATCCCACAAGAGTGTGGAGGTTCTGCCAGGAGCTTGGTGCCACTAGAGGGAGAGCTCAGCCCGAGCAGGATGGGACACCATCGGCGCATGCGGGTGTAGGGCCGGTGGGTGGCACCGCACCCCCCTCCGCACCCCGCACAGGCACCTGCCTCCCCTCGCAACAGCAAAATCCTTTCTGCCTGAAAACCACCACAAAGCAAAGCCTCCCCTCGCAACAGCAAAACCCTTTCTGCCTGAAAACCACCCCAAACCAACGGTGGAAGCTGGCATCTACCTCAAGCCAGGGGCAAGGAGGGGGGAAAGCCCCCTGCACAGCCCACAGTGGCCATGGCCAGGGATGGTCACTCTCAGCAGAGAACAGGACCCTGCTATGGCTCAGCTGTGAGCCCCCCAAACCCCTCACCCTGCTAACAGTGTTGGTGGCACAGGTGTCCCCCCGTCAAGGACCTGGGGGCACAGTGCCTGGAGAGCTAGTGATGCTGGCAGGTCCACAGGTTGTCCGGAACAACTGGTTTTTCTAGATCTAAGAGACTATGAAAAAGCAGTGACCTATTTAGGGAACCCCGCGGTGCTGCAAAACAGATGCTTCCCCTCCCAGCCCGGCTCCGGGCCCTTGCCCTGGCCAGCCATCTGTGCCTGCCAGGGGCACGCGAAATGCCACTGGCACCGGAGCCCTGTCCCGCTTCTCCATGGGAAACCGTGGGTGACACGGGCACTTTCCTTGGATGTAGGATTTGCTAGTGCTTGGGGAACCCCCTGCCAGGGAGAGCTGCTCAGGGCAACCCAACCTGTTTCTGGCAAAGCCAGACGGGATCATGTGCACGTGAACAGCTGGCCAGCTCGCTGGAAAACACGGGGTGTTTAGCCCTGGGGATCTGGCAGGAGAGTGGCCCCGGTGGGCGGCTGCTGGTGGCAGGGCTGTGTGACACTGGGGACTCTGCGTTGTCCCACAGCTCGGCAGTTCTAACCGGAATCAGCGCATCGCCACCTGCCCAGCGTGATAAGGAAGCAGGAGCTACCACAGGCTGTCACTGGCTGCTCACCAGCCGGTGCCAGGCTGCAGGGCAGAGGAACAGCCACACAATGTGTCCCCTCCCCACAGCAGCTGGAAAACCCTCCTGAAAGCTCCGAYGGGCTCTGCTGCATTTCCAGATCACTCGACCCCATCCCTGCTCTCCGGATGGCTGCGGCTCCCTGCGCTGGGTGCCACGTGCCTGGGACAAAGGACAGYGTGACAAAAGCAGGCGGCTGCGCTCGCTGCCGCCGTCCTCCGCCGCTGCAAGGGCTGCATCTCCTCCACCACCGCATCCCCTCTGCCCAGGGCCCAGTATGGGGCTCCTTCTCAGCTGCCAGCTCGCTCCTGCCATGCCCCACACATGTCCTGCTCTGCTSCTGTGGGATCATGTCTTGGGCACAGGCTGTGGGCTGGAAATCATAACCAGCTCTACCACTGTGAGGGAACGGGGTGTGTGACACCCAGACAGCCGTGTCCCAAGAGAGGGGCTCACAGCCCGAAGGTGGAAGAGCCAGGACCACACAACTCAGCCAGCAGTGGTAGAGGTTTGGAGTGAGTCCTCTGGGATACCTTGGGACAGACACTGTCCCTGTCATCTCTCTGTCCGTCTTGAGCTTTCTGTCAGAGATCAAGCACTGCCTGAAAAGCGCTTTTGGAAAGAGCTTGTGGATGCCTCTCTCTGGGGTCCCTGTTCCCAAAGCCGCACTCCAGCTTCCCTGGGCCCAGCTGCTCCCACGCCCGATAGGAAGGGAGGTTGTCCCGACTCTGATACGCCAGGGCTTATCCTGAAACCATCTGTCCCAGGGTTCTTGCTGTGTGTGGCCAACCCCGGTGTGACGTCCCGAAGCTGGACACCAGTGGAAGGGCTGTAACAAAGACTGTGCCTCTCTCGCTGCTGGCTGTGCTGTGATACGCTCATTGTTCACCACGGGCTGTCTCCTGGACAGAGCAGCAGGGCACTGTCCCCACAGTCTGACAGCCCCGGCTGGGGACAGGTGCTGCRGGAGAAGCTGAGAAAAAGCTCTGCCGGCAGTTTCGCCATGGCCGGCTTTGCATGCCGCACACCGGGGCCAGCGGGCACCGTTCACCCTGCTCCGGCCAGCCTCCTGGAGCCTTCCCTGTCTGGATCCCGTGCTGCTCCTGATGGGATTCTTCCGAAAAGGAGAACCCCAGGAGTGCGTGYGTGCAGTGTGCGATGCACGGGGCTGTGTGTGCGAGCGCACAACATGTGAGTGTGTTTTCCACGCGCGTGTGTGTGTGAGGATCGGTGTGTGTGTGTGTGCGTGCGGGGAGTGTCACCGTGTCACACCGGGGGTGCGCACACACCGTGAGTGCGGGGTCACCCCGGTCCGTGGGTGTGCGGGGGGGGTGCGCCAGTCCCGGGCGCGCACGGGGCTGCGGGCAACGGTCCGTTCGGTGCTTGTAGCCGGATCGCAGCGGGGTTCCCGGGTGGGCAGGGCCGCCGCTCC
>NW_026623394.1:1271833-1309765 GCF_030028575.1 Malurus melanocephalus
GCCGAGCCGAGCCGAGCCGTGCCCGTGCCCCCGCGGCGCTGCACAACCGCCGTGGGTGGGTGGGTGTCGGTGGGTGGGTGCGGGCCCCCCCGGTGCCGCCCCCCGGCTGCGGGGTGCGGGTGCGCGCATGGCCCGCTCTCGCCTTGTGCAGCCCCCGGTGTCACGCGTGTGCGTGTTGGCATGTGTGTGTCACCTTGCGCGGGTGTGTTKGTGTGGGCGGTGTCCCCCTGCGGGATGCCCCGCGTCAGGTGCTCCGTGCTGGGTTCTCCGGCACCCGCTGCGGGGCTCCCCGGGGCCAGGGAGCGCCCGCTGGCCTGGGCCTTCCCCACACCGCCGGGGAACCGCATCCAAAGCCATTAGCACGGCTCGCCGCTAACCGCATCGCTGCCGGGGCCACCTGAGGCAYCTTGGAGTGACAGGGGTGGGTGGCACTCAGCGAGCTGCTGTGCTGGGGGTGGTGGGGGCTCTTGGGGCTGTGGCTGCCCCAGAGCCTGTTAATTTTCCCGGAGAGGAATATATGGAGCACCGGGCGAGGGCTGGGACGCGCGTCCATAAACCGTGTGGTTTCCAGCCGGCCTGTGAGATGCAAATTGTCTGGTCAACGAGAGCTAAACTTAGGGCAATTATAGGAAAGTGTGGGCACACGGCAGTGTGTTCCTACACCCCAAGGCTGGCGCGGGCACTCTGGCGCTGGGGGACCCCCACCCACTCCTCCATCCCAGTCAGAGCTGAGCATTCTCACAGCACCTGCACCAGCCCTGGACTTTGCCCGCTGACAAGCTGTGGCTCAACCCTTCACCTTTGTCGTGGGCTGRGCCATGCAGGGCGTGAGGCTGTGAATTTGGGGCTGAAAAAGGGCGATGAGGGAGGCGTGTCCTCTGTGCTGAGGGGGCTGCAMCCCACCTGTTCCCCCCAAGCTGGTCATGGAACCATCTCCCACCTGGCAGCCCAGCCAGGATCCCACCCCACTACCTCCAAGTCTGCCCTGTAGGACCTCTTGAGCTGTGTCAGTCCCTGGCTTTGGGGTGAGGCAGATGCTTGCACCATGCACTCTCCTGGTTTGGGGTGACTCCTGACAACCAGTCTGGGTCCCCTTTGCTGTTGGACGTGGGGTTCCTGCAGCAGAAGGGCCTGAAATCCTGCTTTGGGATCAGCCGGGTGGCACATCCCAGCTGTGACTCAGGTATATCCGGGATTGTTTTCCTCTTGACACATTCCAGCGTTGCCTGTAAGGAAAGGCATTGCAGAGGGATTTGGAAAGCCCCTAAATTTCCTTGTTCTGTGGAAAGCTTGTGTCCAGCAAGGAGCCATCATGCAGGTCAGCTCTGAGTGGGAGCTGGCCTGGCTGCTCGGAATCACTGCCAGCAGCTCCCGCTCCCTGGCACGGCATCATCCCTTCCGGGCTGGGCACAGCCTGGGCATGGGGTACCCAAGGAGGGGACAGCCACYCCTTCCTGTGCCAAAGCGGTGTGGGATCACAGCCCTACTGCTGSCTTCGGAGCAGAGCAGGGAAGGCAGGCGACCGTGAAACTTGCCATGCAGGTCCCTGCGCGGGAGCGTGTCGGACGAGATTGCGTCTGGAGCAGGGAAGGAGTGGCTGCGAGTTTCAGTGAACGCCTTCCTTGCTGCCTGGAACTCCCCAGCGCCCTGACAGGGACACAGGGGCTCCTGGCTCTGGTGGGGGGACAGGCGGGAAGGTGCATCCAGCTCCTGCTTGGGTGGCTCGGGAAGGACTTTYGGCTTGGGGAGCGTTGATATGCGTCTCCCTTTCTGCCATCTGGCCCTTCCAAGGTGACACGCTCATCTTTCACCAGCCCATGTCACAGCAGCATCCTCGCGTGCGATCCCAGAGCGCAGCCGGTGCCAGGGGGTGCCTCTCCCTTCTCTGTCACYGCTCACACATGCTGCTGCCCCAAACATGCCTGGCCAAGGGGAGTCCCGGGGTGAGCCCGGGCTGAGTCAGGGAAAGGTCTGAATCAGAAGCGAGGAGACGCTCGGCAGCCKCCTCCTGCTCACGGCATCGGGCTGCACCCATCCGGCAACCCCGCGGTGGGAGCCTTGTTGGGGACAAGGGAACAAACCACAACGACATTCGCATGGTCKGGGGACACCTGTGCAGGGGGGAATGCTGCAGTCCTTACCCCTTACCCCACAAAAGTCCTGTGTCCCTGCCCCACTGCTGCCTATTGTGGCCCTGAGTGGGGCACACGTGGCTGCGGCGGTGGCCGCCAGCACTGCCTGATTAGCGATGCGGCTGGGAAACGCTGTTCCCCCTTTTTGTTGAGCGTACAAAGGCTTGGGAGGCAGCCTGTGCGCCGGGAGAGAAACCACCGAGGACAAAGAGCGCGCTGGCCGCCTGTCTCCTGGCTCCACGGCTCTCACCAGCACCTGCCCGGCAAGTAGCTCTGCTCCCCAGGGTCCCAGCAGCCACCTCCCTGCCATGGGGTGCTGCTGGGGGTGCAGCCCTTCCTACAGCTTYAGGGATGCCCAGGCAGCTGTGGTGCCGGTGACATGGTCACACGGGGGACAGGAATGGGTGCAGGTGGTTCCCTGCCTGCCATTGTGCTCAGGCCCTGGGCTCTTTGCGGCAGCACTGCTGTGGGGCGTGAGAAGGACCTGTGCTGTCCCCATCTCAGTGATCACCCCACAGGCAGTAGTTCTGGGAGAGGAGAAAGGAACTGGGTTGTGTTCCTGTGTTTTGGGGTCCTGCCCTTCACAAGTCCTGCTGTGGGTCCGGGTACGGCCCCAGGTGCTGCAGGGAGGGCAGAGCAGCCAGAGCCCTGGGGCTGGGTGATGTGGGCAGAGCTGTGGCAGCCCTGCTGGCCATGGGCAGGAGCCTTGGAGCTGCAAGCCTGACCTTGTCCCTCGGGCTGCTTCCCCTCAGTGCCTCAGCAGCCCGGGGCCAGCACTGTGCCATGGCCTGCAGAGCTCTGTCCTCACCTGCCCTGTGGCCAGGCCTCTCCTGGGCACGTGTGGTCCCGTCCCAGCCCCGAGGGGCAGCGAGGTTCAGGGAGTTCCCTGCTATCCCTATACAGTTTTGCCAAGGGGAAAACGGGTTTCCCGTGTCCCACTGGGTGTGCTCAAGGGCAGTGGAGACCATGTGTTCTTKCAGGGAGATGGTCCAGGCAGTGATGGTGATGCAGCACTGATGCTGTGCCAGAGCCAAGGTGCAGCTTAGCACAGCACAGCACATCCAGGCGCCCCAGGCAGAGCCACCATGGGCAGCGCTGCCCATCCCTACAGCCGCCCAACCTCATCTCCACACCCATCAAAAAGCTCTAAAGCAGATGCTTCCAACGTGGGGAGCTTTCCTGTTGTCCTTTGTGCYGAGGTGAAGTTCCTGTGCAGTTTCCTGCGCTGTTATATATAGCTGTCAGCCCGTCCCGCGGGCGCTGCCAGCCGCCTGCTCCACTTTGGAGTTGTTTATCCGCAGCCCAAGCGCTCGATGGAGGCTGGGGAGGGGCTACCACTTACCCCAGGGGCRGAGGARTCCYCCAGCACCCCGTGCAGGGTGGRTCTGTGGGTGYCCCCRGGCTCTGGGTGTCCCCAGACTCGGGGTGCATGTGGGGTTTTCCAGGAGGGAGCTGAGTTTTCTGCCCGGCCGTGGTTTTCCCCCTGGAAGCCGGGTGCTCCCCCCGCTCCACGCGGGATGCCCGAATGAAAGAGCGACTGTTCCTGGAGGTCGCCRGCGGCGTCACGAGCCTCTGTGTCGCCCTGGCTAAAATTAGACACTTATCAGTGTTGGGAGGGATATGATTTTACAGGTTCCTGTTTATTAGAGCAACCTTCGCTCCGGGTCTTGTTTCCGGCTCCTCCCTGGTGGGGATACTGCCTGTGGCCGTCCCTGTGGTTTGTGGTGGCCAGAGCCAGGATGAGCAGCAGAAAGGCCTCTGTTCTCTCAACAAGGGGCTTTTGAACAGCGGGCAGGATGCTGGTGGCTGGATGGAATGGGGGGTTTTACCCCGGGGAGTCTCCATGCCAGCGGTAACTGCTGCGAAAGCCACCGAGATATTTTCTTCCCTGCCCACCCGTGGTGCTCCAAAAGAGCTCCTGAGCTGCTGAGGGTCTTGCCTGCAGTCAGCCCTGGTGCCAAGCACTGCCAGGCTTCCGGGCTTCTTTTGGGGCACTTCTGGGTGTGCAGGGTCACCATTTTTGCGTCCATGGGGCTTGGTGCCCAGCCAGGGCGAGGATACAACAACTGGGGCAGCCTCAGCTCTGTGGTCCTGCAGTCCCCAGGGAGGGTGGGAATACTGGGATTTGGTCCACAGGCTGGGGGTGGCCACTTGGGTGACCAGTGGGGTGGATGGAGAGCGATGGCTGGGTGTTGGCCGTGCTGCTCTCTAATGGTACTGTCCCTGTCTGTCCTTGTGCACAGGCGGCCGTGCCGTGACCAGCGCCCCAACCCAGTGCTCTGCCGTGGGGGCGAGAGCACCCCGACCCGCCCTCCACCATGTTCAATCTGATGAAGAAGGACAAAGAGAAGGATGGGGCCCGCAAGGAGAAGAAGAAGGAGAAAAAGGAGCGGATGTCGGCAGCTGAACTCAAGAGCCTGGAGGAGATGAGCATGCGCCGGGGCTTCTTCAACCTCAACCGTGCCTCCAAGCGGGACTCCAAAACCCGCCTGGAGATCTCCAACCCCATCCCCATTAAAGTGGCCAGTGGCTCCGAGCTGCACCTCACAGATATCGACTCGGACAGCAATCGGGGCAGCATCATCTTGGACTCGGGCCACCTGAGCACGGCCAGCTCCAGCGACGACCTCAAGGCGGACGATACCAATTTCAAGGGCTCGGTGCTGCAGCGGGCAGCCAAGTTYGGCTCTTTGGCCAAGCAGAACTCCCAGGTGATTGTCAAACGCTTCTCCTTCTCCCAGAAAAGCCGGGATGAGAGCACCTCTGAGACCTCCACGCCCTCGGAGCACTCGGCAGCTCCCTCCCCACAGGTGGAGGTGCGCATGCTGGAGACCCTGCTCGACAAGCAGGGGGTCCCTCCCGTCCAGCCCTGCGCCCGTCCCGCCACCTCCCAGCGCAGCCGGGTGCCGGAGCTCGTCGGCAAGAGGTTCCCTGCCGAGCTGCGGCTGCCTGCTCTGGTGCCCCCCCAGCCCCCCACCCCACGGCAGCTGGAGCTGCAGAGGCGCAACACCGGCGATTTCGGCTTCTCGCTGCGCCGCACCACCATGCTGGACCGGGGCCCCGACGGGCAGGTGTACCGGCGCGTCGTGCACTTTGCCGAGCCCGGAGCCGGCACCAAAGACTTGGCCTTGGGCTTGGTGCCGGGTGACCGACTGGTGGAGATCAACGGGCGGAACGTGGAGAACAAATCCCGGGACGAGATCGTGGAGATGATCCGGCAGTCGGGGGAGACGGTGCAGCTGAAGGTGCAGCCCATCCTGGAGCTGAGCGAGCTGAGCCGCTGCTGGCTGCGGGGCGGCCAGGGGACACGCCGTGCTGCCTGGGATGTGAGTAACGCTGTCCYCTCCACGGGCACTGCCGGGCCTGGGCTCTGCCAGAGCCAGCGTCCTCGTGGGGGTGTTTGGGCTGGCAGGGGCCGTGGGAAACAGCGGGTGCTGGGKCTGCTCCTGCCAGGAGTGATGCATAGGGAGGAGTGGGAGGCTGTGCYTGAGATGCAGCAGTGATGCATCAGGTCTTGTGAATCGTCACCGGTCGGTTTTGTCCCCTGAGGTGCTTAGGGTGCTGTTGAGTTGGGTCTTCCTCCTGCCAGAGGTGCTGCACGAGACCCCAGCTCTGCGTTGCCTGTGGGAAGCCTGACCCCATCTCTTTGCTGACAGAGCACAGTCCAGCTGAGAAGGGAGCTTTGCTCCTCGCTGCCAGGAAATTCCRAAGGCTACTTTGCAGAAGGACACTGCCTGCTCCACTGCCCACACTGGCCTCCCCCGCTGGGATCCTCCCCKGGGAGCGGGGCAGGCGCACAGCGTGCCAGGAACCGGGAGCTGCTGCCGGCGTGCGCAGCCCTGTGTCCGCGGCTGCTGCTGCTGTCGTATAAATAGAAACTTAATGGCTGGGTGACCCACATCCCTCACGCCTGCTGCCCGGCACTGCTGACCCTGCCGCGGGCTAACCAGCATCCTGGCCGGCCAGCACCCCTGCAGGGCTGGATCCCCTCCCATGGTGGCAGGGGGTGCGGCAGCGTGGCGTGGTTTAGCGTGTAACTGGATTTGTTTGGTGTATTTTTAAGCCTTCCTTAGGGCAGGAGGGTGCCTGTGCCTGCAGGGGAGAGAGCACACTGAGCGAGGCGCTGGTGGCCAGCATGGGGCGAGGGTGGCCACGGTGCTCCATGCGCTCCTCGAGCGGATTCCGGCAGCGCGGGGTGGAGTCTGAGCCGAGCCAGAGCCGTGGCTTTCCCGCAGCTCCTCCCCGGAGCCCTGCGGGTGTCACCGGGCGATGCTGCCGGATAACCCCGCGTGGGTTAGATAACCCCTCGTGGGCGCAGGGCACGGCCGGATGCCGGCACACGGGGGCAGCGAGACGCTTGTGCCTTCCAGGAGCGCGGGGCTGCGCTGGGAAGGGGGAGAGGAGGCGCCGGTGCCCTTGGGGCTGCATGGGAGAGGCTGCAGCGTGCAGTCCTGTGCCGGAACACGGTGTGGTTTGACGGCATCAGSCGGTGGGAGCCGGCCAGAGGGCTGGCGGTGACCGTGTTCCAGGGTTGCCACCGCGGCACCCGGCTCAGGATGCCTCCTGTTCCTCCCACAGGTGACACGCTGTGGCTTTGCTGGTCCTGGGGAGCCCAGGCTGGGGTGCTGGGTGTAGCTGAGGGTCCCTCACACAAGGTGCTGGCACACAGGGAGGCCCGGCTCTCCCCCAGGCCCCGCTAAGCTCCCTGGAATGTTTCTGGTCCTAATTTAAATAAAAATGATCCCTTTTGAAACAGGAAATTATAGACATATTTTGGGCTGTTGCTCTGGAAGCCCTTCCCTGGCTGGAGCAGGGTGGTGCTGGGGTCTCTGTGTACCATGGGAGGGTTTAACCCCATTCTCGGGTCTGTGCTGAGGGTTTGGGGGTCTCCTTGTCCCCACGGACCCGACTGGACAGGGACAGCACCTACTGTGTCCTGGGAGATTGTCAGTGCTGTGGCATGATGGGGCCAGCTGGTGGGAGCGTGGCCGGGCATTGGGGATGGGGTGAAACCCCCTCTGTGTCCCAACCTCGCTCCCAGTGTGGGGCAGCAGGGCTGGCTCGGCTCCACACTCGTATTTATTTATTTACTGGTGAAATTCCTCAGGCACGGCCCAGGTGTGCGCCGGCCCAGCAGAAATATTCCAGAAACGCCTCTGACCACTCCAGGGCTTGGGCAGGACCACAGGCATCCAGCAGCCATGCTGGCCAGCCTCGAGTGCCACCATCCATGGGCACCCAGGTCCCTGTAGGTCGCTGTCCCCAGGGTGCTGTGTCCTGCCAGGGTGGGCGTGTGGGACTCTCATCATATCAGAGACACTTTTRTCATTTTTCGGTGCTTGAGAATTTCTTGGTTTGGCTCTTTTGGTTCTCTCACCGAGGGGTTGGTGCTGCTGCAGTGTCCCAGCCCCTGGGAGGGGCTTGTGTCCAGTGGGTCAACCATGGGCCAGTGCACCTCTGCCAGATTTCCTGGCAAAGAAATGAGAGGAATGCACCGGCCAGGCAGAAATGCTGCTGTCACCAAACAGCTGGGCTGGGCATCCCACTGGAGGTGCGTGTGCTACCTGGGGACACTGTGGGGACACTGTGGGGACACTGTGGGGACACCGTGGGGACACCCTGGGGACACAGGCATGCTGGGCTGTGTTATGGCAGCCCTGCCAAGGGTGTTGGATGTGGCCTGTCCCTTGTGCTGCGGGTGTGCCAGGCTCAGAGCCCTGCTTCCCCTGACAATGTTGGTTTGCTCAGGGCACATCTGTCTCCCTCTGTACTGCTCCATTGCCAKCTGGGGTCCCAGTGGGCCATGCCTTTGTCACTACACGGGAGGCCCCCGATCCCCAGCCCCTTTTCCGGCTGCCCCACTCCCACTATTTCCAGGGAGATTTTGGACTTCCACATGAAAACACCTTTACCGTGGGCTGCTGGCGTGCCATCCATCCCCAGGAACATTTTGGTGAGGCTCTTGTGTTCACGGGACAGCCAGAGGAGGAGCCACAAGTGTCAGGGTTGCACCGCCTGGCACGGCACCAGGAGCCCCGGGGTGCGGGAGTGCGCAGCCCCATCCCTGGAGGCACAGAGCCCTCCCTGGCACCGCCAGCTCCACAGCTGCGCTCCGCTCGGCTCGGGGGTGTCTTTCCCACTCGCTCCGGGCGGGTGGACGGAGGCYGGGCAGTTCCCCCCGCGGCAGAGCCCACATCACTTCCTCTGGCGGTGACGGCGGTGGCGGCGAGGCCCCACTGCCCGCGTGTCCCCCCCAGCTCTCCGTCCGGCTGCTGCTGCGCCGGCGGGGCCCTCGCATTCCTCGGCTATTTTTAGGGTGGCCCTATCAGCCCAGCTGTCCCCGCTGCCGGCTGCCGCCCCACTAGTGCCTCTCCCGTGCGGTGCCGTGCTCGCCCCGGCGGAAACACCGCTCCCGGCTCCCTCCGGTAAGGTGGGGACCCCCGGCTTGGCCAACAYGGCT
The DNA here is from genome assembly GCF_030028575.1 of Malurus melanocephalus. NCBI lineage: Eukaryota > Metazoa > Chordata > Aves > Passeriformes > Maluridae > Malurus > Malurus melanocephalus. The sequence goes on from NW_026623394.1 coordinate 1,280,426, forward strand.
TGGGGAGCACGAGGGGGGCACGTGGGAGGCGGTCCTGGTGTTGGGATTGGGGGATCGAGAGGCTGAGCCCACCCCTGGGGTGCTTTGGTGGCCGGGGGGTGTTTGTTGTGGCGACCTCGTGGCCGGTGCTCTCTGGAGACATGCATGGCAGTGCCAGGCTGCTCAGAGGTGGGAGCAATGTGGGCAGAGGGTTTGGGGGCTCTGACCCATGTGTGGGTTCATCTCCAGTGCCCCGTGCTCAGTCTGTGCTCCAGAAACTGGCATTCACACCGTGGTGACAGCTGGGGGGTACGGGGGACCCCTCAGGGGTGTCCTCCTGGACTGCTGGCTTGGTTTAGTGGCCGGGTGCCACACCTGGCTGTGGGAGGGGGCTTCTCCCTGATAGCCCCAGGCACAGTCTGGAGTTGGACAGTGGGTGCCATCCAGGGCAGCAGGTCCCACCAGAGCTGCCTGGCCRCTGGCATGGGGTCATGCTCAGAATAAACCCTGTCTGTCAGGGGAAGCAGGGAGCCGGGGCAGAAAATATCCCTTCCCTCACCCTGGCATTTGCTTAGCGCAGCGRGCTGGCCCGCCTGGGGGAGTGGGGCCGCGCTCCTGCAGCCTGACTAAAGGGGATTTTTTTGCACAGTGAGTTTTGCTGGGTCTCAGACCRGTCACCTGCCTGTCCCCGGAGCCTCTCCTGTGGGCACTGTTTGTGTGCTGAGAAAGGCTGGATGGGCTCAGACCCCATTCCTGTGGGTCCCAGCTGGGGAACAGCCTGTGCCCGTACCCAGGGTTGGCATTCTGTGTGCCATCCCCAGCCCATCTCACCTCTCCCTCTCTCCCCAGCCAGGGCTGCGGCTCCATGAGACATCACCATGGCGTTCTCATCCCGGTTTGCGTTCTGGGAGCAGAAGGGAAGTGTCTCTCGCATGTTTGCCTGCACCCCACCTTTGGGTCACGTTGCTGACCGGCTCCCCCAGTCTGCCCAGTGCTGTGTTTGGAGCAGCACTCCCAGCCTCGCCGTGCTGCCATGGCAGGGGCTGTGCTGGGCAGCCGGGAGCTTGGCCAGGGCTGGGGTCACCAACACAGCCTTGCATGTGATCACTAACACCATCACTAACAGCTTTGCAAATGACCAGTGCAGCCCCTAACAYGGTGTGAGCCCCCCCAGTGCCACATGTCCCCCAGGAGCTGCTGTGTGATGGTGGGACAGGCTGTGTCACCCACGGGGCACTCCCCACGCTGCCACCACAGTGCCACAGCTGAGTCCTGGCGCTCGGGGACACGGCTCGGGGCAGGGTTTGGCCACCCACCACCCCCACAGAGGCCCCTGGTTTCCCCGGGTCAGCAGGGATCTGGCATGTCCCACGTGCGGCTGCTGCAGAGATTAGCTGGTGACACTTAAAACGTGCTGTGACACCAGCGGTGGGGGGTGACGTGCAGAGTGACAGAGTCCTGCAGGAGCAGTGCTGGGACTCTGAATCAGCTCCCTCGCTGGCTGCACGTGATGAGAGGGCCCAGGCCAGGCGGGCAGAGCGTGTTCCTCTCCCACCTTTGGGGTTTGCCATAACCAGGGCGCATCTCTGCCCTTCCCCCCGTTTTTTTGGACGATGGGAAGCCTGGAGGGACGCACATCCTTGTCCCTGCAAGGGGCTGCAAATTGGGGCTGGCACAGAGTGATGGTCCCAGTGGGTTTTCCAGCAGCAAGGCCCCTCAGTGGGCTGAAACGTGCTCCTCTTGTTTGTCTGACCCTCAGGTCAAGGACGAGGACAAAGCTTTAGCTGTGAAAAGACCCATGAAGGAGGACGGGGCTGTAAGTGTCACAGGGCACGGGCAGGGTGGAGCTCTCGGGGATGGGGCTGGCTCACCCTCGGTGGGGAGAGCCCCTATGACAGGGCTTGGGGATGCCACGCAGGATCATGRGCTTAGTGATGCCCTGAGCTCTGAGTTTTACTCCCACGCTGGCCACCTGAGGGTCAGTGGGGTCACTGTGTGTGTGGTGGGGAGGTCACCGCTGCTCCCTGCCCTGGGATCCATCATGGGGCTGCAGGTTGGCTGGGGAAGGATGCTGGGGTCTGGCTGGGAGCTCCGTGGCAGGGCAGAGCCCCGGGCAGCGCCGTGTCCCAAACAGCAGTGGAGGCTGGACCTCCGCTCACACCGCTGTCATTGTGGCTGCAGTCCGAGAGCCCCAAGGATGCGGCGTCTGCRCCCCCGAAAGCTGAACCCCCAAAAGCTGATCCCCCGAAAGCTGAGCTCCCAAAACCTGAGCCTGTGAAGAGCCCCGAACCCACGAAGAGCCCTGAACCTGCGAAGAGCCCCGAGCCACCTCCTGGGAGAGAGAAGAGCCCRGAGCCGGTGGTCAACGGGGCGGCCGTGAACGGGCTGGAGGGTCCGGCCACCGAGGCGCAGGGGGACGATGGCCAGGGGCTGTCCCGCCGCAGGGTGGTGCGGGTGGTGCGCAAGGTGGTGCGTAAAGTCCTGCCGGGGGAGGACCCTGCCASCGCCAAGGAGCCGGGGCGAGATGCCAAATCTCCTGAGCCTGTGCCGCCCCCAAGGAAGGAGGAAACAGGCCGTGCCGGTGTCCCGGCTCCCCCGGCCCCGCCACCTCCCCCCGCCGCGGTGCCTGCAGCCCGTGCCAAGCCGGAGCCCAAGGATGAGATCTCGGAGGGGCTCAAAACCCTCATGGCAAAGGGCAAAACCAAGGAGCACCGGCCGCGGCTCCGGCCGGGGGACAGGCAGGAGAAGCCCCGTGAGCCGGCCGGCGGGGACGCAAAGCCGTCCCCGGGTGCTGAAGCCAAGCCCGAGCCGCCCGCTCAGCCTTCGGGAGGGAAAGCGGAGCCGGCAAAGGCGTCTGCTCTGAAACCCACGGCCCTGGAGAGGCACAAGGTACCGGTGTGTGCACGGCAGGGGCGAGTTGTGCCCCCAGTGCAGCATGGTGTGAGYTCACCTGCATGGTTTGCAGTGGTTTTGGGCTGTGTGGTGTTGGGGGGGGGTCACTTTTTTGGGGCARTCGTGGGTGCTGTGGCCAGTTCATGACGCTGCCCCTTGTCTCTCCTCCGTTTTGTGTGGAGAAGAAGCTGCAGACCAGCGAGAAGCGGCCGAGCACTGTGAAAACTGCCCCGGCGCCCCCCCAGCAGGTGTGTAGGAGCAGGGACCCAGGTCCCTGGACATTGTGGGTACTCACTGGTACCCAGTTGTGCCTTCACCCTGAGAGCCACCCCAGCTGGGCACTGATGGGCTGCAGGGCTGGGAAAGCCTTTTCAGTGGCCCTGCTGGTGCCCACGTGCCAGGGCTGTGAGGGCTGTGGGGCAGGTGGCCTGGAGCTAACGGTGCTCTGCCTCCAGGCTRCCCCTGGCCCTGCTTCCCCTGGCCCCGCGTCCCTGCTGAGCCCATCCGAGGAGGCGCAGATCCGGCTGGAGAGGATCTTCACCACTTCTGTAATTCCAGAGGTGTCGGTGCTCGCGTGTCGCCTTCCCAGGGATGAGGAAGCGTGGGCAGCATGTGGCCGCCCCAGATGTGCTGTGTGCTCTACACATGGGGACCGTCCCCATGTGTTTGGCTGCCAACCGATGGTCCATGTCTGGGTGACACTGGCAGCAGGGAAGGGATGAGCAGGGCTGTTGGTGGGTTTGGGCATCCCCCCGGGGGCGCAGGCGCAGCGTGGTGGCCGGGGTGGATGATGTCCCGGCCGTGCTGTGTGAATCACAGCCGTACTGGCTCCCTGTGGCTTGTCAGGGCGCTGGTTCTGCTCTCTGCCTCTCACCCCTTCTCTTCTTTCTCTCCTCGTTCCTTGCTGCCATTAGCTGGACCCTGCTGCCTCAGCCTCGGCACCCAGCCAGGTACTGTACCCCTGTCCTCAGGAGCCCTCTGCCTCCACCGGCGACCCCCTGCCATCCTCTGTCTGCCGCTGGGCTGGCGTCTGCGCCCGCGCCTCGTGCTGGAGCGTAAGGCTTTCCCCATCCCACCCTGCTCCGTGGGCTGCCACGGGGCCGGCGGGTGCCAGGGCAGCCGGGGATGGGTGCTTCTCCCCTCCCCTCCCCAGCGAGGCCGTGACGGGAAGCCCAGACATGCCAGGAGCGTGCCCTCAGTGGAGGTGGCACAGCTGGGGCTGGCAGGGGCGTGAAGGGGCAGAGTGGTGGTGTAGACAGGATGCATGGCTCGTGCCAAAGAGCTCACAGTTCAGAGCGGGTCAGCGCAGTGACCCCAAACCCCAGGGCTTTGGCAGCACAGCCTYGTGGCCAGCATCCTTCCTGCTCTGCACTGCGCTGGACTCGCTGCCCCGCTGTCYGCAGTGGTGGCTGCAGCACGAGCAGCGCCCGCAGGGTTGGGCACGGCTTCGCCCCTGCTCGCTCCCCTCCGTCTCTTCCCGTGCTGTGTGCGGGGCAGGGCTGAGCCCTTCTCGCCTTCAGCGCCGTCTCTCGGCCTCGCCAGGGTCCAGTGGACGATGCGCCGGCAGCTCCCCTCGGCCCCGTCCCTGCTGCAGCTCAGGTTTGGCTTTGGGGCTCGTCCTGCTCTCCTTGTTCCTGGGATGTCCCCTGTGTGCCGGCCACGCCAGCCCAGCATTTCCCACATCACAGTCCTGTGCCATGTCCTGTGTGCCTCCGTTATGTGCCTCAGAGTGTCCCGTGTCCCTACAGCATGTCCCTGMCRCATGKYCCGTGTCCCCATGGCATGTCTGGTRTCCCYGCATCCTGACATGTGCCTGGCGTGGGTGCTCGCTCTCMGGGCTGCAGTTTTGGGGGCTCAGCCCCTCCAGGCTGGCTCGAGGTGGCCGTGGTGAATGTGCCTGTGGGTCACAGTGTCTTTGTGTCTGCCCCAAGCTGTGGCAGGGCCCTGGTGGTCCCTGCAGCCCTGAGCACCCTGGGGTCCCCCCAGCGGGCAAACTGGGGACGTGTGCTGGGAGGGCTGGTGGTTTGTGCAGGTGGCGTGGCTGGCCAGTGCGTGGTGTTGTGGCCAGCCAGCCCTGCTCCCTCCAGCCCCAGGGATGTGGGGAGGGGGTGAGACAGGGCAGGGGGCAGGTGACCACAACCTCTCCAYGTCTGCTGTCCCACAGGCCAAGACGGAGGAGCAGATAGCAGCCGAGGAGGCCTGGTATGAGACCGAGAAGGTGTGGCTGGTGCACAGGGATGGCTTCTCCTTGGGTGAGCACTGCTGGAACACAGCACCCATCCCTCCTGTGACACAGCAAGCCCCTCTGACCCCACTGCGGGTCCCTGGGGGCTGCCAGGACAGCCCCTCTGAGTGCCCTGTGCCCCTYGCAGGCAGCCAGCTGCGGCCAGAGGCAGGCAGTCCCCTGCCCGAGGGCAAGGTGAAGGTGAAACTGGACCAYGATGGAGCCRTCCTGGAGGTGGAGGAGGAYGACGTGGAGAAGGTAGGGCTGCRGGGCGGTGGCCAGCGAGGCAAACCYCCCATTCCCCACCTGACCCGCCSCTCCTCAACCTCTCTGCCAGGCGAACCCCCCGTCCTGTGACCGTGTGGAGGACCTCGCCAGCCTCCTCTACCTCAACGAGTCCAGCACGCTGCACACGCTGCGCCAGCGCTACGGCGGCAACCTCCTGCACACCTACGCCGGGCCCACCATGGTCATCATCAACCCGCTGAGCTCCCCCTCCGTGTACTCGGAGAAGGTGACGCTGCTGCAGGGGGGCGCTGGAGGGGGTAAGCATCACACAGAGCAGGATCACACTGACCATCGCCCGCTCCTCTCCCCCGTCCCCGCCAGGTCATGCACATGTTCAAGGGGTGCCGCCGGGAGGACACGTCCCCGCACATCTACGCGGTGGCGCAGGCGGCGTACCGCAGCATGCTGATGAGCCGCCAGGACCAGGCCATCGTCCTGTTGGGCGCCAGCGGCAGCGGCAAAACCACCAACTGCCAGCACCTGGTGCAGTACCTSGCCACCATCGCCGGCAGCACCGGCAAGGTCTTCTCCGGTGAGTCCTCCCTCTGCCCCGCCCGCGCACGCCCCTCGCTTTGCTGTCACCGCCCCACGCGTGTCACCGTGTCACGCCGGCGCCTTTGCCGTGCTCTGGGGGGCTGCTGTGGCACGGAACACGGCACGGGAGCAGCAGCAGCACCTGCCCGGCCGGCTCTGGCCCCCTGCCCACCGCACAGCCCCYGCACCGCTCCGCTTCTGTTCCCGCAGCGGAGAAGTGGCAGGCTCTCTACACCATCCTGGAGGCTTTTGGCAATAGCAGCACYGGCATGAACGGCAACGCCACCCGCTTCTCCCAGATCATCTCTCTGGATTTCGACCAGGCTGGGCAGGTGGCGTCCGCCTCCGTACAGGTGAGGGAGCCAGGATGGCCCCCCCAGYGTGGGAGCTGGTCCATCCTTACCAGCGGGGCTCCCCTTGGTGTGTGAGCCAGTCCATCTGCACCGGAGTGTTGCCCTGTCCCTGGAAGGCCAGGTTGGACAGGGTTTGGAACAGCCTGGCCTGGGGGAAAGTGTCCATGCCCATGGCAGGGGTTTGGAACCTGKTGATCTTAAAGGTCCCTTCCAGCCCAAACCATTCTAAGRTTCTGTGGTTCTCCTGGTGTTTCCTACACTGCAATCTCTGCTGCAGACGCCCAGCCATSCTCGCAGCGCTCAGCAGCCTGGCATCCTGCTCTCACCCTTGTTCACACCCYGATCAGATGAGCTCCCTAGCGTTGCTGAGTTAGTCCCTTAATCAGGGGCTGTGTCTTCCAGACGCCTCCCTGGTGTGATCACAGCAGAGCCATTAAAACCCAGGAGAGCTGCTCTGTGCTCCTGCGGTAGGAGGAGGGATGCTCGAGCTGCTCGAGCCATGTTTGCATTCACATGGTGCCCTGCAGTGGGAGAGAGACCCCCACAGCTCCCTGAGGACCCTGGGCAGGCAGCAAGGATGAGGCTGGGCTGTGTCTCAGTGGGAGTGGGGCACTTGGGGACAGTTCCCAACTCTCCCTCCTCTGCCAGACGCTGCTGCTGGAGAAGCTGCGCGTGGCCCGGCGCCCGGCCAAYGAGGCCACCTTCAACGTCTTCTACTACCTGCTGGCCTGCTCTGACAGCACCCTGCGGTGAGCCAGGGGGTGAGGGCATGGCCCCCATCTCGGGGGGTCTCAGGGACCTCCCCCACGGGGCCAATCATGATATTTATCCCTGCAGGACTGAGCTTCACTTCAACCACCTGGCAGAGAACAATGTCTTCGGCATCGTGCCCCCCTCCAAGGTTGTTGTCGTGGGGGGCTGTGGGGAGGGATGGGGGTCTCTGGCCCTTTTAAATGCTGGGGGAAGCAGAGTTGGACTCCCAGACCAATGACTGCTGTTGTTTTCCACAGCCAGAGGAAAAGCAGAAGGCAACCCAGCAGTTCAGCAAGCTCCTGGCAGCCATGAAGGTGATGGGCATCTCAGGAGATGAGCAGAAAGCCCTCTGGCTCATCCTGGGGGCCATTTACCACCTGGGAGCTGCCGGGGCCACCAAAGGTAACRAGCTGGGAGCCATTGACAAGGGGAGGTTTGGGACTGATAGATGTGAGGGGTGTCAGAGCCATCACTGGCATCTTGCAAACAGTCCCCTCCAGCTGCAAACAGCTGAGCCCTTGGGGTGTTTAAGGGGGGCTGTGGTGTCTAARTGGGGCTGTGTYATCTGAGGGTMAGTGCCCTGCCACCCTGGGTGCTCYGGGACACCCACTTTTGTCCCTGTGGTCGGGGTGGTCTCATTAACTGGTGGGAATTGAGTGAGGGTCTGGTGGAGCTGGGGGATTTGGGGGGTGTCCCCCATTCCCAGCCTAACATTTCTCCCTCCATCCTCCTCGCAGAGCCACTGGCAGAAGGAGCCGGTAATGGCAGTGGGGAGGGCACTGCACTGGGGGGTGCCACATGGTGCTGGTTTTGGGGCTGAAATGGGAGCTTGGGATGCTGCTGCGGGTGTGCTGAGACCAGTCCTGACCCTGGCTGGGTTCTGGCAGCYCCAAATGTGCCTGCTGCTCACAAGAATCCCTAATCCCTCTCCTGTCAGCWCCACTGGTGATGTGGGGCACACAGAGCTCACCCTGGATTTGAGTCTCCAACAGCACCAGCTTTGCTCTCCATCCCTGGGGGTGGAAATTTTGGCTTTGTGGGCTGCTCTTCTCCCCCTGTGGCTTTCTCCTTGTGCCTGTTGTGGTGCTGCACGCTGCTAGGAGAGCTGGGCATGGCACCCCCAGAATGGGCACCTGGGAATTTGGCACGCTGCTAGGAGAGCTGGGCATGGCACCCCCAGAATGGGCACCTGCACCCAGGGGATTTGCAGCCCTGGGGGAAAAGATGAGCTGGGGATGAGGAGGGAGAGACCAGAGAGGTGTGGATGCACATTGGGGTGMAGGGCTGGCCTGTGGGGTGTTCTTGGGGGGGCAATGCTGGCTCGTGGGGTGCTCTCAGGGCACTAGAGGGCAGCAGGGCCCCACTGTAGCTGCCGCAGTGGGATGCTCAGGCAGCTCTGGAGCCTCTTCATGGGAGTCTGCTGGGGGAAAGCCCCAAATCCTGCTGGGGCAGAACCCCAGATCCTGCTGTGGGGGAGCATTGCTTCATCCTGCTCGGGGCAAGCATCCCAGCCCCAGGTCTGTGCTGCTGCTGCTGCTGCTGCTGCTGCTGCTGAAGCCTCCCCTGCACCTCGTGGATGCTGGAGGTGCTGAGATGTGCCAGCCCCACAATTTCCTTGGCCCAGTGCTGGCTCCGACAGTGGCTCCCCACACGCTGGGGCAGAGCTGAGCTGGTCCCCAACAGTGCCCATGGTGTGGGGGGCTCACAGGGGAGGGACCCCACGCCAGATTGGGGTGTCCGGGGAGGGGGCTGGCATGGCATGGCACGTGCGGTGGCGCGGTGGCAGTGGGGTGTCCCGGCGTGTCGTTGTTTCTAACCCCTGTCTCTGTTCGCATGGTGCATGCTGCCCTTTGCAATGCAGACGCCGACGAAGGTAAAGTCCCGTTCTCCACGCGTGTCCCTGGCTTCCCCCTGCCCCGTGCCACTGCTGTCCTACCCCCCTGTTCCCGTGTGTCACCATTAACCCATTCCCACTGTCCCCAGTGCCCGTGTCTCCATGTCTGTCCGGCTGCGTGTCACCAAGCAGGGATGTGTCCCTGTGTGGGGTGGCTCAGAGCCCCAGAGGTCCCTGGGCAGTGGTGGCAAGAGGTCCCTGGTCTGCACCAGTGTGCCTCCGGGCTCAGCCCTGCAGTCCTCATTGGCACTGGCCACCTTGAAGCCRTTCACCTCAAAGTTGTTCACCCCTCGTTTCCTCTAGACCCCAAAAATCTCTGTCTCCTCAAACCCCCCAAAACATGTGCTCCCACTGTGCCCAGCATCCCCAGCCTGCTCTGGGTGGCCCTGAGACCATCCCAGGTCCATTTGGAGATGCTCCCTATTTTTGGGGGTGCCCTGGCTGGCCCTGAGCCCCCTTCTCCACCCCGCAGCTGGGAGGAAGCAGTTTGCACGGCACGAGTGGGCTCAGAAAGCCGCGTACCTGCTGGGCTGCAGCCTGGAGGAGCTCTCCTCTGCCATCTTCAAGCACCAGCCCAAGGGCACCCTGCAGCGCTCCACCTCCTTCCGCCAGGGCCCCGATGAGTCTCCCCTGGGGGACGGTGGCACAGGTAGGGTGAGGTACAGGGGGGGACAGTGGATGGCTCCCGGGAACACCGGGCTGAGGTCACTCAGGGTTGCCTTGGCCAGGTCCCAAGCTGACGGCGCTGGAGTGCCTGGAGGGCATGGCAGCTGGCTTGTACTCRGAGCTCTTCACGCTCCTCATCTCCCTCCTCAACAGGTACGTGCTGGGGGTGCCTGGGGGTGCCCCTGGGGGTGCCTGGCAGCACCCACTGACCCCACCATGTCCCTCTGTGCTCCCTGCAGGGCGCTGAAGTCCAGCCAGCACTCAGTGTGCTCGGTGACGGTGGTGGACACCCCCGGGGCACAGAACCCGGAGCTGGCGGGGCAGAGCCGCGGGGCCACCTTCGAGGAGCTCTGCCACAACTACRCCCAGGAGCGCCTGCAGCAGCTCTTCCACCAGCGCACCTTCGCCCGCGAGCTGGAGCGATACAAGGAGGTACCGGGGGCACCCGGGGCTACCATCGCCTCCTCTGCTGCTGCCCTTCTCCCTCCTATGTGTCCCTGCCCGTTCCTTACCCAGTGGTCACTCAGGACCAGTCCAAACAAAGCGGCTCTGACCGATGGTCGGTGCCCAGGGCTCCTGTGCTGGCTGTGGAATGTGGCACCGGAGGGCTGAGATGGAAGGTGGTTATGGGGAGGTGGTGGTGGTGGTCCATCTCAACACTGACAGCCTGCTGGGACCCTTCCATGTGTCCAGGTCCCCCRTTAGCACCCAGCATCACCCTGAACCCCAGCACTCTGATGGGTTCACATTCCCTTATCGCTGCTGCTCTGATGTGTGGGTGCTCACCTGCCTCTGTGATCTGTCCTCTCCCCAGGAGAACATAGAGCTCACCCTGGCTGATGCTGAACCCAGCTCCTCTGGCTCCATAGCTGCTGTAGACCAGTCCTCACACCAGGCACTGGTAAGCACCTTCTGCTCTTCCTCCCAGCCACGTCACRGCAGTGGATGGGTGGATTTTTGGCACTTTGATGGTAGAGAGGGGAAGGAMAGGGGCTGTCCTGATTGCGTGGCTATGAGAGGATGGATGTGAGTGTGTGTGCAGCCTTGGTGCATCCCCCAGCATGGTTTTCCCCTCTTGTCCTGGGAGCTGCTTGTGCTGTGGGCAGGGGACCTGGAGACTCTGTGTGATCCCTGGGGTGCTCCAGTCCTCCAAGTGCTCTGGTCCCCAGGATGTTCTGGTTCCCAAAGTGCTCAGGTCCCCAACATCCATGAGTCTCCAAGGTTCTCCAGTCCCTGGGGTCCTCCAGTCCCTGCTGGAGGAGGCTGCAGAGACCAGGGGGGCTGCTGGCACCATCCCTTTGCTGGTTTTCAGCCCAGCACTGCATTCCCACCTCAGTGGCCAGAGTGTCCCATATGGGCTCTTTCCTTGCTGGGTCTCCATTAAGCAGGAGCSCTCTCACACAGTGTGAGGCTGCATGCTCTCTGGGTGGCCCAAGTACCCTGTGTCACCCCTTGTCCCTGCCCTGGGGGACACTGGTGTGCTGGGCCAGCTGCCAGCATGGTGACCCTGCAGGTCCGGTCACTGGCCCGCACGGACGAGGCGCGGGGGCTGCTGTGGCTTCTGGAGGAGGAGGCGCTGCAGCCGGGCGGCAATGAGGACACCTTGCTGGAGCGGCTCTTCTCCTACTATGGCCCTCAGGAAGGGGGCAAGAAAGGTATGGAGGGGGTGCCTGGYACTGTGGGGACATGTCCACTAGACCAGGAGCAACCATGCTGGTGGAAGGGGGTTGGAATGAGATGATCTTTAGGGTRTCTTCCGACCCAARCCATYCTGGGATTTTGTGACRKGCCCMAGCAAAGCACTGTTCCCCATGGCCGTGCCCACTGGTGCTGTGTTTCCCCACAGGGCATGACCCGCTGCTCCCCAGTGACAAACCCCGACACTTCCTCCTGGGCCACAGCTCGGGRACCAACTGGGTGGAGTACGACGCCACGGGATGGCTCAACTATGTCAAGCACAACCCRGCCTCCCAAAACGCCTCCGTCCTGCTGCAGGAGTCCCAAAAGTGAGCAGGGTCCTGGGCTGGGAGCGTGGCGAGGGGGAGAGGTGACCCTGGGGGGTGACACACCCTCTGTGCCCCGCAGGAAGGTGATCAGCAGCCTGTTTGCCGGGCGTGGTGGGTCAGCCCTGGTGCTCTCGGGCTCGGTGGCCGGGCTGGAGGGTGGCTCCCAGCTGGCCCTGCGCCGGGCCACCAGCATGCGCAAAACCTTCACCACCGGCGTGGCYGCCGTCAAGAAGAAATCCCTCTGCATCCAGATCAAGCTGCAAGTGGTGAGTGAAGGGGTGCCAAGGGCTGTCCCCGTGTCTGGCTCTGCGCCGCTCACGCCGCTCTGCCGCACCCGCAGGACGCCCTCATCGACAGCATCAAGAAGTCCAAGCTGCATTTCGTGCACTGCTTCCTGCCCAAGGCGGGGGGCGGCGGGGACCCCCTGGCTGCTCCGTGCCGGCGGGTGAGCAGCAGCGAGCTGGAGCTGCCGGCAGAGCACTGCGAGGCRGGGCTGATGCAGCTGGACGTGCCCCTCCTGCGCGCCCAGCTCCGCGGCTCCCGCCTGCTCGACGCCCTCCGCATGTACCGCCAAGGTGAGCGCCGGGGGATGGATGACACGGAGTCCTGGCTGCTGGAGAGCCAAAGACCCCCGGGAATCCCTTCAGCACGTGCCCTTGCTCTGAACTCTGGAGCCTCTCCCCAGGGCGGTCCTGTCCCTGTCCCCCCTCCCCTGYGGGGCCGTTATCTGCGCTGGGGACAGGCATGGCCTTAATTGGGTGTCTCCACTGGTGCCGCYGGTTCCTGGCAGCAATCCCATTGGCATCCAGCCCCTGTCCCACTGGAACGAGGGCCTCTGGGTTGTGCTCAGCAAAGCATTTATCGATATGCCGGCCTGTTGACCACCCAGCCGAGGGTTTATTGCTCGGAGACCGGACCCTTCCTGCCGTGATTGGAAATCGATGCCACCTGCACACCTCGTGGATCGATGGTTGTGGCCAGCCGGCCGTGCCGGGGTCAATGTCCCCGTCAATACCTCATTGTTAATTAAGATAYGGAGGCTCAGTGCAGGAGCCTGATGCAGGAGTTGGCTGTGGCTCAGAGTGGAGCTGGAGCAGGGCTTSCACAGGCAACACGTGTCCCTCTTCCGCCCCCACAAGACGGGATCTGGCCACTTTCTCCTCAGATCTCGGCCAAAATWGCTGGAGGACGCAGCCAAGGAAAACCTCCCGGGGGGGCTCGGGGTATTCTAGCTATGCCTGACCCCATGAGGAGCTTGTGTCACGTGGGGTGATCCCATCAGCTCTCCCAAAACATGAGCCCCARCATGTCAGGGCACGTGGAGCTGTCCTTGGCCATCCTCTGGCCATCCTGGCCGCCTGCACAGCCCCACTCCCCCTTGCTTCCCCAGGCTACCCCGACCACATGGTGTTTGCGGAGTTCAGGCGGCGCTTTGATGTCCTGGCCCCACACCTGACCAAGAAGCATGGGCGCAACTACATCGTGGTGGATGAGAAGCGGGTGCGTGCTCCGTGTCGGAGTCACTGCTGTGGTCCGTGCTCCCCTACACCCCTGAGTGTCTGACCCTGACGCCTTTCCCTCCCTGCAGGCAGTGGAGGAGCTCCTGGAGTCGCTGGACCTGGAGAAGAGCAGCTACCACATGGGCTTGAGCCGGGTACGGTGTGGGCAGGGCYGTGCGTCACAGCGCGGTGGGACAGCAAAAGGACAGTGCTGTTCACTCCCACCCACGGCATTCCTGGGGAATAAAACCCCACRGTGGGACAGGAGCAGTGTCTGCAGAGGGGAGAGAGGAAATCGCCACCAGCGGGAGGGCGGCGCGGTGTGGCCGGAGGGATGCCGGCACCCATCGCTGTCCTGCTCCCCTCCCGCAGGTGTTTTTCCGGGCTGGATCGCTGGCCAGRCTGGAGGAGCAGCGGGACACCCAGACCAGCAGGAACATCACCCTTTTCCAGGCGGCTTGCAGGGGCTTCCTGGCACGGCAGCACTTCAAGAAGAGAAAGGTTCGTCCCAGCGACTCTCCCCTCCCCGCTCTGCTGCACAATTTCGCCTAAAATGGGCAGCACAGCCTTTCTGCGCCTCCTGGGCCAGCACCTCCTCCTCCCGCCTCCCCCGGAGCCGTGGGGGGCCAGGGGGAACCGGGGGGCCAGGGGGAACCGGCAGGGAGGCTGCTGGGCATCGCCGCCGAACGATGAAGCGACGCTTCGGCTCCTACTTTTATCATTAGGGAAGGTGCAAAATAGGATCTCGCAGTGCCTGGCCTGCCTGGGATTAGTGTTTAGAGGGGCTGGAGAGGATCAAACAGCAGATTCGCTGTTAATTAGCCCAAATGCTAATGAAGAGAGGCATGCCAGGGTGCTGCCAGGGGTGCTGAGTGCCCACTCGCCCCGCTTTGCCCTGCTGTACTGAACCTGTATCCCGTGCTGACCCCGTGCCCCACACAGATCCAGGATTTGGCCATCCGGTGCGTGCAGAAGAACATCAAGAAGAACAAAGGGGTGAAGGATTGGCCCTGGTGGAAGCTCTTCACCACGGTGCGGCCCCTCATCGAGGTGCAGCTCACTGAGGACCAGATCCGCGGCAAAGACGTGGGTATCCGTKCCAGGGGATGCTGGATGGAGCAGGGAGGGCTTGGGGGAGCGCTGGTCCTGGGCAGGGTCCCACAGTGGGGTGGGAGGAGAGACACCATGGTGGGTTCACGTGCAAAATCCTACAGTGGGATCCTGCAGTGGGGCGGTATGCAGAACCCAGGGAAGGGTGGGATGCAGGATCCTGTGGTGGGTTGGGGTACGGGATCTTACAGTGGGTTGGGATATGGGATCCCACAGTGGGTTGGGATATGGGATCCCACAGTGGGTTGGGATATGGGATCCCACAGTGGGTTGGGATGCAGGACCCCACAGTGGGGTGAGTTGCAGGACCATGTCTGCCCGCGCCCCGTCAGCGCCAGGCTCGAATTGCTCCCTAATTTGCGAATCAGCATGTCATTAGCATCCCGAGAGCCGGCTGTTGCTCGAGCCCAATTACAAGCGTGGAGAATGGAAATGAAACCGCGCGCCGAGAGGCAAATGCGGGGGCTCCGCTCGCGCTGGCAACCAGACACTGGTGCGCCCGCTGAGCGCGGAGCTGCTGCCTGGCTCAGCTTTCACCCCGGCCCGCCGGGGACGGGCACCTGGGCGGGGGCACCTGGGGCCCCTGCTGCCCCCCCAGCCTGTGCTGGCACCAGAGGAAGAGCGAGGAGGATGTTAGCGGCCAGACGTGCCTCCGCAGCGCTGGCTGGTGGTCCTTGGGCATCCTGGTGGGCCCCCTCCCTCCCCACGTGGGCCGGGTGCACCCAAACCCTTCAGCGAGCTGCTGATGGGTGGATTTGCTCCCACCCCCTCTCCCAGGGGATGTGGGTACCCCTCTCCAGCTTTGCTGGGACCGCCTGGCGTTCTGACACCATTTATGGGGTTGGAGTCGGCACGATTGGCGGAGCGGGTTGGGGAAAGTCCCTGCCCAGCCCTTGGCAGGGGAGAGCAGCCCCGGGGAGCCCCCACCCTGCCCATCCTGCGCTGGGGGGGTGCTGGGGAGGGGCAGAGAACTGCCAGCCTCCTCCCCGCCAGCCTCTTCCCTGCGCCTGCCCCCTCCCTCACCGCCCGCTCTGTTGCAGGAAGAGATCCAGCAGCTGAAGAGCAAACTCGAGAAGGTGGAGAAGGAGCGTAACGAGCTGAGGCTCAACAGCGACCGCCTGGAGAGCAGGGTAGGTCCTTGCTGCTGCCGGGAYGGGGCACGGTGCTGTGCCAGCCTGCCCCAGCCCATGGCCCCGTGGTCCCTGCCGCCCCCAGATCACAGAGCTGACGTCGGAGCTGACGGACGAGCGSAACACCGGCGAGTCGGCCTCCCAGCTGCTGGACGCCGAGACGGCCGAGAGGCTGCGGGCTGAGAAGGAGATGAAGGACCTGCAGGTAAATGTTCCCCTCCCTGGCCTCACAGAGTCTCTTGTCCCTCCTGGAGCTCACTGCAGTCGTGTCCCCTCCCAGGCCAAGTATGATGCCCTGAAGAAGCAGATGGAGTCGATGGAGATGGAGGTGATGGAGGCTCGGCTCATCCGGGCGGCCGAGCTCAACGGGGAGCTGGACGATGATGATTCAGGTACTGCCCTGCCTCTGGTGCTGTCCCCTGGAACACCCTGAAATGTCCCCTTCTCCCTGCGCCACCCCCTCAGCCCCTTGTTGAGGCCATTTCCCTGCACAGGTGGCGAATGGCGGCTGAAATACGAGCGGGCGGTGCGGGAGATCGACTTCACCAAGAAACGGCTGCAGCAGGAACTGGAGGACAAGCTGGAGGTGGAGCAGCAGGGCAAGAGGCAGCTGGAGCGCAAGGTGAGCAGGGTTCAGCCCTGGGGACACCATTTAGTCCCCTCAGCAGGGTCAYGGTGGCATCCCGGAGCCCTGACCCCCATACCCGCTCTGCCCGCAGCTGGCGGACCTGCAGGCGGACAGCGAGGAGAGCCAGCGGGCGCTGCAGCAGCTGAAGAAGAAGTGCCAGCGCCTGGCTGCYGAGCTGCAGGACACCAAGCTGCACCTCGAGGGACAGCAGGGACGCAACCACGACCTGGAGAAGAAGCAGCGGAGGTGCGGACCGCGAGCTGGCAGCGGGGGGAACGCGGGGGACGCGCCTCTGGTGAAGTGGCATTTCCATTTTAGCGGGGATTTGGGCACCTCACCAGCTCCTCCTTGGCTGAGGTGTCTCCAGCGGGATGGGGCCACCCCAGTTGGATGTGCTTGTTGTGGGGGAGGATCCCCATGCCCTTTTGGGGTGCTTAGAGCTGAGTGATCCYCTCATTTGGGGTCATGCCCCGTGGTGGAGGCTGGTAATGCTGGGCATCTCTGCTCAGCACGCGCTGCCGTCCCGTCCCCTCTCCCAGCCCCAAAGTTTGCTAACGTTATTAAGCAGCAGGGACGCTTTCATCTCATTATGGTAATGATCGCGCACACAAATACAGCGGGAGAATCCAATCTAATTAATTTCAATTTCCGCGGATTGGAGTCTGTGCTAATGCAGCTGTTTATTACCCAGCGCGAGGAAAAATGRGGATTAGCTGCCGAGGTGTTTAACGCAGGTCACAAACTCAAGCGCAGGGTTGTTTTCCAAGCCCCAAAGGCAGTGATTTTGGAGCAAGCATGGCTGATCCCATCCCAGGGGCACTCGGAGAGAATGCCACGGCACTGCCTGGCTCCAGGCTGGGCTGAGCACTCCTCCAGCAGGGGCTTGTGTCCTCTCTGGGGCTCGTGTGTCCCCTTTGGGGATGGCACCAGTRCCACGTTATGGGGAATCCCAGCACTGGGATGCAGCTGTGAGAGCTGAGCTGCCGCAAGAGCCCGTCTCTCCCAGAGTCCCCTCCATGTCCTGCTTGGAGGGTTTGGTGTCCCCAGCTGCCTTGGGGTAGCCAAGCCCCTGCCTTTGGCTGCCACAATCCCACAGTCCCGTGCTGGCCCTGGGGAACAGCTGAGGCGCTGCTGGGGTTGGCGCTGCAGGTGCTGCACTCCCCATTAGTGTGGAGTGAAGGTGTTGGGAGGAGTTTCTCTGAGTGACTCGGTGCTGGCAATTAAAGACTCATCAACAGAGTGTTCCAAACAAGCCCTCAGTGGCACAGCACCCTTCCCAGTGCCTGCTGCCGTGGGAAGGGGCTGCTCAGAGCAGTGCCCTGGCACAGGGCTGAGGATCAGTCCCCGGGGTGCTGAGTGCTCACCCCGCTCCCCCYGTGCAGGTTTGACAGCGAGCTCTCGCAGGCACATGAGGAGGCGCAGCGGGAACGGCTGCAGCGGGAGAAGCTGAGCCGAGAGAAGGATGTGCTGGTGGCTGAGGTCTTTGGCCTCAAGCAGCTCCTGGAGGTGAGCCAGCCCCCAGCCCCCTCCCCAACTTCCCAACCATCAGGTGCCCCTGGCTGATGGTGACCCTGTCTCTCACAGGACAAGGACTCGGACATCTCAGGGCTGACGCAGAGGGCAGAGGCGCTGGAGGCAGAGCTGCAGGACATCTCCTCCCAGGAGTCAAAGGACGAAGCCTCGCTGGCCAAGGTGAAGAAACAGCTGAGGGACCTGGAGGCGAAGGTCAAAGACCAGGAGGAGGAACTGGATGAGCAGGCCGGGACCATCCAGATGCTGGAGCAGGTACGGCGGGGAGGGGCGAGGTTTCTGGGTGGGGTGGTTTCATGCAGGGCTGTTATTACCTGGGCCGGGCTTACCTGGAAGAGGAGGCGGTCGCCCCGAGCCCGGCGTCAGGCCAGGCACCGCCGCGGCCGACACAGCTCCCGGCCCTCCATGCCATGGCCCGGCAGGTCACCATGGGGCGGGCAGCCCAGCTGGCCTCAGAGCGAGGGGTTTCCAGGGTGAGTGGTGCCCAGAGAGTGGCACAGAGGGGTTCCCACATCCCCATCCCTCTGACCACATCCCCACCGTTTGCAGGCGAAGCTGCGGCTGGAGATGGAGATGGAGCGGCTGCGGCAGACCCACGCCAAGGAGGTGGAGAGCCGTGATGAGGAGGTGGAGGAGATCCGGCAGTCGTGTCAGAAGAAGGTAGGGCTCTGCTGCACTGCCCASGAGGGTCTGGGGTGCATCCCTGTGCCCCGGCCGGGTGCTGGGAGCTGCCAGCCGGGCACTGTCACGCAGCACCCGGCTCCCACGCAGCCGACCGCAGCCCAGCTCCACCGGCCCGGCGGGTCCGACCGGTCCTGCCGCTGCCCGGGCCGGCGCACGCCGGGCTTTGTGCCGGGCTCTGTGCCTCTGGTTGCGCAAACACCCGGCCGGGGGGTCAGCCGGTGTGCCCAGTGTGTGGGGACACATGAGGAGGGGGGTCATGACCCCTCCCTGCCCCCCTGACCGGCTGSCCCCTGGCTGTCCCCCAGCTGAAGCAGATGGAGGTGCAGCTGGAGGAGGAATATGAGGACAAGCAGAAGGTGCTGAGAGARAAACGGGAGCTGGAGAGCAAGTTGTCTGCTGTCAGCGAGCAGGTGGGGTGAAGRGCAGCTGGGCACACGCCTTGCTTTGGGGACCCCGAGGTAGCCATGACCATGAAGTGGCTCCTCTGGCACGGAGCTGTGGCAAAGTTCYCTCTGCTGCAGGCCAACCAGAGGGACTTTGAGACGGAAAAGCGCCTGCGCCGGGACTTGAAGAGAACAAAGGCACTGCTGGCTGATGCTCAGATCATGCTGGACCACCTGAAGAACAATGCGCCCAGCAAGAGGGAGATCACCCAGCTCAAGAACCAGGTGTGCATGCAGACCCTCCCCAAAGGGCAGGCTTTGAGGGACACGGGGTGTCCCTGTTCCTTGGCCGGGCACTGAGCCGTATCCCTGCAGCTGGAGGAGTCAGAGTTCACCTGCGCAGCTGCTGTCAAGGCCCGCAAATCCATGGAGGTGGAGATCGAGGACCTCCACCTGCAGATCGACGACCTCGCCAAAGCCAAGGCGGCGGTGAGCGGGTTTGGGATCTGATGCAGTGCGGTGGGGCTGTGCCCCATTTGTACCCAGGGTGGCCCCACCGCGTTTGGGGTGGGTTTTGGGGGSTGAGCACCCCACTCCCGGGTGCAGTGAGAGACACGTGTGGCTCCCTGCAGCTGGAGGAGCAGCTGAGCCGGCTGCAGCGGGAAAAGAATGAGGTGCAGAGCCGGCTGGAGGAGGACCAGGAGGACATGAACGAGCTGATGAAGAAGCACAAGGCAGCTGTGGCCCAGGTGAGGGGGGAGCAGCAGCTGCACCCACCCCATTGCCCCTAAATGTCCCTCTAGGAGCCAGTGTGGTGGGATCCCCACTGACGCCCCTGGATGTGTTCCGCAGGCATCCCGGGACCTGGCACAGATGAATGACCTCCAGGCACAGCTGGAGGAGGTCAGCAAGGAGAAGCAGGAGCTGCAGGAGAAGGTGAGGATGCACCCTGAGTGCAGCCATGGTGATGGGGGGTACCCAGAGACTCTCGGCCCACACCGTGCGGGGCCCCCTGCACCATGGGGGTGCAGAGCAGTCCCGTGGGAGCAGCACAGCCAGCAGCTCTCCTCCAGGACAGTGTGCCAGGGGGCCAGGGTGGCTGTGATCGAGGCTGAGGCTGTGCCCTGTCCTGCAGCTGCAAGGTCTGCAGAGCCAGTTGGAGTTCCTGGAGCAGTCCATGGTGGACAAGTCGCTGGTGAGCCGTCAAGAGGCCAAGATCCGTGAGCTGGAGACCAGGCTGGAGTTCGAGAGGACGCAAGTCAAGCGCCTGGAGGTACTCACGGGGCTCTCCCTCTGCTCCACACGGGACAGGGGTGCGACAGGACCATAATGGAGCTGCCCAAGGGTCCTCTGAGCGCYTCCCCTCCCGGGACCCCCCACGCTGCAGCCCTCCYCCTCTGGCAGCCCATCCCCATCTCCACAGGGAAGGCTCCCTGCAAGCTCTGATAACAGTAATCCACCGCCCAGCCTGGCAAAGTGCTGCTCTTTCCCTGCATCGACTTAGGGAAATTATAGACTCCCCAGTCCCGCGAACGCAGCCTGTTTTATATTCTGCCTCCGCAGCTCTGCCGGGGAGCGCGGCAGCTTAGCTCTCCTCTTCATATTTTC
This sequence comes from Malurus melanocephalus, assembly GCF_030028575.1. Classification (NCBI taxonomy): domain Eukaryota; kingdom Metazoa; phylum Chordata; class Aves; order Passeriformes; family Maluridae; genus Malurus; species Malurus melanocephalus. Next base: position 1,300,587 of record NW_026623394.1, read on the forward strand.
CAAGCTATTATTTCCTTCCCCACTCTCTCTGCCGGGGCCATAAATATGCAGCGGCTGGCTCAGTGGCTGGGAGAGAGCGGGAGCTATTTTTTCCCTACGTTACATGTTTTAATTACTTCACACACAGTTAAATCTATTTTCCCAATTCAACGAAGCCCTTGCTGTTGTTCTGCCCCTTGCCCGGCCCTGGGAGGGAGTGGTTTCTCCTCCATCTCCTTGTGTGAATTTATGGGAGTGGGATCTGTCCTGGCATCATCCCGTAGTGGGTGTCGGGGTGAGGGGTCTGTGGGAGGATTTGGAATGACCCCGCTGCTCCGCAGAGCTTGGCCACGCGGCTGAAGGAGAACATGGAGAAGCTGACGGAGGAGCGGGATCAGCGCGCGGCCGCCGAGAACCGGGAGAAGGAGCAGAACAAGCGGCTGCAGCGGCAGCTCCGYGATGTCAAGGAGGAGATGGGCGAGCTGGCCAAGAAGGAGGCAGAAGCCAGCCGCAAGAAGCACGAGCTGGTGAGGCACCCGGGGTAGGGCCGGGCAGGGGGCACGCAGGGGGTGTTCCCTGAGGAACCCTGCTCATCCTGCTCCCTCCCCGCAGGAGATGGACCTGGAGAGCCTGGAGGCCGCCAACCAGAGCCTGCAGTCAGACCTGAAGCTGGCCTTCAAGCGCATCGGGGACCTGCAGGCRGCCATCGAGGATGAGATGGAGAGTGACAGCAACGAGGACCTCATCAACAGGTGAGAGCGCCTGGGCCTGGCTCCTGCGAATCCCTGGGGGTCACCGCTTCCCCTCGCCACTTTGGAAATGCCCTGGGCTCTGCCTGGCCCTGRCAGGATGTTCTGTGCATCCATCCGTGCATCGTGCACACATACATCTGTCCGTGCTCTGTGTCTGTCCATCCGTGCATCGGGCACCTGTGCACACAGGCATCAGTCCGTGCACCTGTGCATCCGTCCCTCCGTCCACCCGCAGCCCCCACGAGCTTCAACCACTTGTGGAGRTGCCTGAAACGCATCCAGGATCCTGCCAGCTGGCTGGAAACAGCCCAGGGAGCCCCAGGAGCCAGGGCAGCACAAGCTGGCAGGAGGTTTGGATGCTGGGATGCAGCCCAGCCCAGGATGGAATTATAGAATCATACAGTTGTTTAGGTTGGGAAAGACCTCTGAGAACATCAACTCCAGCCATTAACCCAGCACTGCCATGTTAGCACTAAATCATGTCCCCAAGCACCACATCCATGTATTTTTGAATGTTTCTAGGGATGGTGACTCCACCACTCCCCTGTACAGCCTGTTCCAATGCCTGACCACCATTTTGGTGAAGGGATTTTCCCCACAATATCCAACCTAAACTTCCCATGGCACAACTTGAGGCCTTGTCCTCTTGTCTTGCTGAGTGTTCTTTGGGAGCAAAGCCTGACCCCCACCTGGCTACAACCTCCCTTCAGGATGTTGTAGAGAGTGAGAAAGTGCCCCTTGAGCCTCCTTTTCTCCAGGCTGAGCCCCCTGCAGCTGCCTCAGTTGCTCCTCATCACTCTTGTGCTCCAGACCCTTCCCCAGCTCTGCTGCCTTTCTCTGGATATGCTCCAGCACCTGACCYGGGATGCTGGGATCCAGCTGGGTGTAACCCCCCTCCACAGGGGCACAGGGCAGCCTCACCTCCCTCCCCTGACCCTTCCCCACCATTTAATTTGCCCTATCTGTTCCCCACCCATTTTGTTTGTTGTTTTTTTTTTTTTTAATTTCCTTTAATTTGATTTATTTTCTGTTGTGTTTCTCCCCCCTCCAACCCCGCCCCTTCCAACCCCTCCCAGTTTGCAGGACATGGTGGCAAAGTATCAGAAAAGAAAGAGTAAACTGTGAGGAGCATCTCTTTCCTTCCCCCACTCCCCTAACCCCCACCTCACCCCCACGGGCCGGGGTCCTGCATGCCACTGGCCCGCTCCGCATGCCCTAACAGCACCCACGGCACGGCACAGCACGGCACATAACCACATCCCAGCATGGGGACGGGATGAGCCCCTGGGATGGGGTGGGGGGCRATGCTCTGCCGTGGCTGAAAATCCSATGGGGCAGCAATTAAGCCCTGCTGCCACTAATTAATGCCCCCATCCACGGTCGCTCCCGTGGCCCGAGTCCTGCTTAACTAACAGTATGTTTGCCTGGACGTAACCTGTGTTTGATGTGGAGCTTAATTCTGTTGGCCAGAAAACCTTAGCTGCCCCCAGAGCTTGTTTTCAGGGCTCGTTGGGGGGGTTTTTTTGGTGCCTTTCTGGTTTTTTTTTGTTCAGGTTTTTTTTTTTCCCCCAAGCCCAGCGTTGCCTGGATGTATTGCAGGGGAGGGAGATGCGCAGGATGGAGTGCGGCTCGTTGCTCTGAATTTAAAKAGAAGGATTCATATACAGTGTCTATCCCAGCCTGTCCCTTGTGCTCTTTGCCTGCATTCCCAGGCAGGGAATAAGCCCAAAACCAGGCGGATAAAAGGCCATTTAAGATCCTGTGATACATCCCTTCCTTGGAGTGGCCTGGTGGGAGCGGGGTGGCGAGAGGGGACCACACCGCTTCAATTTCCGTATAGATCCCGCCGCTGCTGCCATAACCCTAATGAAAGCAGTAAGCGGCGAGGTATTAAGAGAGATTTATTCAGGGATGCTTTTAACGTGGAGGAATGGATTTTGCAATGCAGACAGCACCTTCTTTCTAAAGGCAATCAATATGGTTACGAACGGCCGTTATAAATTAGATGGTTTAAGCCAGATAGGACTTTTTTTACACCGGGACGTAAATCAGGGGCTCTCGGGCACGGCAGGGCTGTAAATCTGCCCACTGTGCTCCCGCGCCCGCCGTGCCGGAGTCGTTTCTGTTCCGCCTGCTAAACTCCTGTTTACCCGGGGCCATCAGCATCGCTCTTCCTCGCTGTAATTCTGCACTCGACGGCRGCCTATAAAATGAACCCACTTATTTCCTTCCCAGTCCCGGGGCTGGAAATCTCCTGTGTTTCTGGAGCTGTGCCCTGCCTGCTGCCCCAAAGCCAGTCTCCAGCTCTGGAGCTGTGCAGTGACAGGGAGGGACATTGGGTAGCGGATGCAGGAGCCCCCTGGGCAGGCACAGGGATGATTTGGGGGTGCTTCAGGGAGCCTTTGTCTGGCAGGTTGAGCTCTGCAGATTATATCCCAGAGATGGAGCAGAATTATATCCCAGTGCATGCAGATTATATCCTAGTGCATGCAGATTATATCCCAGAGATGGAGCAGAACCGTAGGATGGGGTTCCACCCATGCCAGGGTACACAGGCAGTGGGTGCTGGAGGGGTTCAGTGCCTTCCAGTGCACTTTCATCTCTCCAGCACCCAAACTCTCACTGCCCCACGCTGACCTCTTGCTTTCTTCCACCTTGGTCCGCTCCTCCGGCAGTGACGGTGACTCGGATGTGGACTCGGAGCTGGAGGAGCGCGTGGATGGGGTGAAGTCTTGGCTSTCCAAGAACAAAGGCTCCTCCAAAGCGCTCTCGGATGACGGCAGCCTGAAGGGCAGCAGGTGGGTGCAGGGCTGGGCAYGGGGCTGGCGGGCAGAGGACAGGCTGAACTGTGCTGGGACACGGACAGGGCTGGGTGGGCGCCCATGGGATGTGGCTCTTGGTACCGTTTTCCCACCGGTGTGGATGGCCAGGGAAGGGTTAATGCAGGCGAGTGGCTCGATCTCCATTGGGGACACATGTCCCCCCATCCAGGGGGACCCCTCTGGTTCCCCTTTCCTCATCCCACCCTGGAGGCATATGGGCATCCAGTTCCTCCACCCCGTTTGCCTCCCCAGGGCTTGCAGTGCTGGTTTCTAGCTCTCTGCAGCATTCCATCACTACAGGACTAATTCCCTGCTCCATCCCACCCTCCTTTTCAGCCCCACCCCATCCTCCCCACACCTCTCAGAAAACCTTGGCAGCAGTGGGGAGCGTGCCCAGGTGCACCCACAGCGTGGGGCTGGGGCGCACAGCCCCACTCCCCTTCCCCGTGGAAGACGCTTGCCTGCTGAGYGCAGATTGCTTTTATCCAAACCCAATTTCCTAGCAGGGCTCCAGGAGTCCCAGGGGACTCCCTCCCTCTGCCGAGCAGGGGGGAAAGATCTGAGCTGGTTTCTGTTAATTGGTTTAATTTATTCAGCGGTGCAGATGTAAAACATTTTGTTATTGGAGATAATTCCACCTTTTCTGAAGTCGGGAATCAAACGCAGCGGCTCCAGGTAGCCGACAATGAAATAAATTGAAGGCAACACTTTAAAGGGGAATCAAAGTGCTGGGCTAGAACAATTCCCACATTTACATGACATTTTTCCACGATGCCGTTTCCCGCTGACGCAAATTGCCGAGGCCGCCTCGCCGGCCCCCCCTCCCCGCCCCGGTTCGCCCGCTCATCTCCGTGTCTCTCTTGTCTCCCCGGTGCGTGCGGGGCCGCGCTGCCGCGGCGCAGGTCAGCACCGCCGGACGGCCCCGAGCCCGACGAGCGGCCGGTGTCGGTGTTGAGCTCCCTCAGCTACAGGAAGCGGCCGGGCCTCAAGGACTCCATAGGCGGCCGCGGGGACGAGCAGACGCTGTTCAGCGCCCTGGGCGAGCGGCCGCCTTCCCCCGAGCGCCCCCCGCGCAGGGCGAACCGCGGCGGCGAGCCCCAGGACCGGGCGGCCGTCATCGCCCGCGCCTTCGCCGACGCCAGCGGCCGGGCTCGCCAAGGGCTGGACAAGCGGTGGTCCCTCTCGGCCACCGACGTAGAGAAAGCTTCTGTCGCCTCCGCCCCCGTGAGCCGCGTCTCCTCCGCCTCCTGGCGCGGGCTGGAGGACGGCGATGACGGGGAYGAGGGGTGCTCGGTGCTGAGCTTCGCCCTTTCCAGCCCCGGCAGCTTGCGGAGCCGGCGGGGAGGGCCCGAGGGCCGCCCCGAGTCGCGGCTCTCCCTGGCCCGCAGCCGCCTGGATGAGGCGGAGGAGGGGTCCCGCGGGCAGCCCCTCTTGGGGCGCAGCTTCTCGGTGCCCCCGCGGCCCCGCAGTGCAGCCTCCGAGGAGGAGGCTCCTGGGGACGCCCGTCCCGTGCGGCACCGCTCCTACCTCGACCCCGACCTGGAAGCCGCCATCCAGGAGGTGCTGAGCTACCGCCCGCTGCGAGCCAGGGGCTGCTCCAGCCCCGAGGCCGACTCAGGGGATGACGGCCGCAGTGTCCGGAGTGTCCGGAGTGTCCGGAGTGCGGCCCCGCTGGGCGCCGCTGACCGCCCCTCCGGCAGCCTGCGCCGCTCCGCGTCCGCCCTCGACTTCTCCCGGCACACCTGCCGGTGCCGCAGCAKCTCGGGCTCCTCCGAGGAAGAGGARGAGAGGAAGAAGAAGAGCTCCAAGAAGCGTTCCAAGAAAAGCAAGAAGAAATCCAAGAAGAAGAAGAAGAAACAGCAGTCRTCATCCGAGTCCAGTTCCTCCTCCGAGTCCTCCTCCGGCTCCACCAGCTCCTACCGCAGCACCTCCAGTGTCAAGAAAGGCCCGCGGGCAGCAGGGGGAGAGGAGCCGACACGTCCTGCCCGGGGCAAAAAGGAGGAGAAGCAGAGGAAGAAGCAGGTGGACAGCCTGATGATGAAGTACCTGTACCGTCCCGAGAGCGACTGAGGCAGGAGGTGGGAGCGGTGTGTGCCGTGCAGCATGAACCTCCCCGTGTGCCACTAACCGCTCGCCCTAACCCTCTCCTGATCCGGACATGGAGCTCTCCTCCATCGGGATGGGGCACCCCGGGACGGGGCACCCCTCTGTGCCTGCAGCAGCCCTGTTTTTGGGGTGCAGCAGGGCATCCCCAGCGCATCTCCATCCGTGGGGAGATCCCCGGCGTGGCCGCAGCGGGACCGGCAGCTGCCTGTGCTGCCAGGACGCAGCGTGTTCGGGATTAGCAGCTGCGGGGCACCRGGAAGTGCTAATCCCTTCCTGGCTCCGCAGCCACCGGCCAGGACACATCTGGATTTGTTCCTTGAGGAAATTTAAGGGTTTGGGGGGCAGCACAGCATCCTGCTCGYCCCGGGAGTGGAGTGGAATGGGTACTAACACGCACCCACTGCAGTGTGTGAGCATGGGGGGAGGCAGCACCTGAGGGGGGACCCAGGATGGGCAGCTGGAGCTCAGARCTGCCCTGTGCCCTCTTGGCTGCCTGTGATGGGAATTCGGGGTGTGAATGGCCTCAACCTGCAGGACTGTGGGGCTCTGAATGCTGTTGATGCAGAGGGGAGGATTTGCCAGGGCTTGCCAGCAGCAGTTTCAGAACAGGCTCCATCCTTTCTGATGGCTTGAACAGGAGAATGGCCAGAGGAAGGGAAGGAAGCCTTTTGGAAATGTGGTTGCTGTTGGGCTGCAGGGGCAGGGCAGGCATCATGGGGTAACAGGGGGAAGCAGCACCCCCAGCACCCAGCCCTGGGCTCGGGTACAACAGGGACCCTCATTCAGGGTGTCTGGGGGTGCTGCTGTTGGCATCCACGAGCCTTTTCCTGGGCAGGCTCAGCTCGGCCCCACTGCAGAGCAGGGGCTCAGCTCAGCGCAGCGAAGAGTTGTTTGCAGCGAGGCATGTCCCAAATATCTCGGAAAGAATAAAAAAGGAGGCAATCAAGGCTCCATCCAGCTGGCTGCCAGCGTGCTCCTGGCTCACGGCAGCTCCCGCTGCAGCCGGAGGGGAGCCGAGCTCAGCAGCCAAGCCGTGCTGGGGACACGGAGCCCCCCATGACTCCCCCTMACCYCAYTCTCTCCCACAGCCCCACGAGCTCCCGGAACACCTTCACCTACGACAGATGGGACGACGAGCAGGACGCCGGGGACAGCACACGCCGCTCCTCCCGCAGCTCCCCCAGTGCCAGCGAGGCGGAGAGCCGGGCTGCCGAGACCCCCGCCTAGCCCCCCGCCACCCTCCCCACCGCCCCGGGAACGCTCAGCTCCGGGGGTGTTTCTTCTGTGCAGAGTGGGGGGGACACACGCAGCCGCCCCCCGGCTCCAGCCGCGGGAGGAGCAGCCCGGCCGGCTCGCWGGCTGCGCCCCCCGCCCTCCCACCTCCTGTCTGTCCTTGGCGGCGGAGTCGGCTGCTCCGGCACCCTGGGTTTATTCCTCAGTGCCTGCTGGCTCCTTATTTTATAACTTAAACTCGCCCCGTTCGGCATCCTGCCGTCCTCTGGCACCCCTTTTAGTTGAGCCAAAGACGTCTCTCGCTGGCCGGGCCCTGGGGAGCAGCCGCCCGGCAGCTGGGAAGGGGACATGGGGACAGGGTCCCTCGTGCCCGCCTGGGTTTTTGTCACCCCCCAGCCCCCCACCTCTGCCTGGCTGTTTTGCACTAGCCCAGCTGTGCATCCTCCTCCACCCCCTTTACTTTCAGTATGAAAATAAACGTCATTTCTGGCTGGTGATACCCGCTGCTGCCTGCTCCATGTGCCTGGGGGGGTCTCCCCATTTTGGGGRGCGGTGTTTGCATGGTAGAAGGGTCTGGTGGTTTGGATCCAGCCCCAGCAAGGATACGGGTTTGCATGGAAAGACCAAGTCTAGCCTCTTCCCTGAGCCTGCTGCACCCATGGGTGCTGGGGAGGGGGTGTGGGGGGGAAAGCCCTTGTGGGTGCCAGCGCTGAATCATTTATCAATCTTCATAAATATGCAGATGAGCAGMGGGACAGAGCCTCTGCCTGCGGCATTAAATAATTAACGCGGAGGAGACGATGATGTGCATTGCTGGCTCAGCCTCGGCCCTGGCCGTGTACTGTCCCCATGCCACGCGCTGTGCCCCAGGAACACCCCACACCCCCAGAACCCCCCACACTCCTCGGCAAACCAGGTTGTTTCCCTCTCCCCACCATCTCTTGGAAGCACAAAGGCCGAGCTCGGCGCTCGCTGCCATAAAGCCACGCTGCGCTAATGCGCTTTCATTAAGTGGGAGCGATCTAATGATAATAAAATGGCACATTTAACATTAAAACATTTAACTTGACTCCTAAGCGAGTGTGTCTCTCCGCGCTGCTCCAGCTCCATCTTCATGAGGCTGACAAAGCTTCTTAATTTGTTCCCCAGGAGCGGGTGCTTGGTGGAGATGGTTTGGCACCGCGTGGCACGGGGGATGCTGGCATGCAGGGACACAGGGATGCTGGGATGTGGGGAGGCAGGGTACCAGGGGGCAGGGATGTGGGTAGGGAGTAAGGATACAGAGGTGCTGGGATGGTGGAATTTGGGGATGTGGGGATGCAGGGAGTGCAGCATATTTGGGCTCCCCATGGTGCAGGAGGCACATGGGGATGGAGGCTCCCTGGCTGTAAGGACATTGGGATGCAGGGACACTGCTGCAAAGCCATGGGGACACGTCTGGAGCCCCACAGCTACTGTGCAGCCCCCAGCACGTTCGGGAAGCGGGAGATGGYGAAGTGGGACATGTCGTGGGATGGCTCCTTGCCCAGGCTCAGCTCACACAGCAGCTTCCCCACCATTGGCGCCAGCTTGAACCCATGGCCTGTGGGAAGGAGAGGGAAGGTAGGGATACATTCACCCCCACGATCCCAGACAGCTCTGGGGTGCTGGGCTGSGGGGTGGCTGCCCTTCCTTACCTGAGAACCCGGCACCGATGACGATGTTGCTGAACTTGGGGTGCCGGTCCAGGATGAAATCCTCATCTGGAGTGTTCTGGGGAGCCAGGGTGTGAAAGTGAGGGGACAGAAAAGGGTTCGTCTTGGGATGGGGGAAGGCTCAGGACCTCAGATGGCTGGATCCATGCCCTGGGCGGGGTCTCACCGTGTAGAGGCAGGTCTCCATCACAGCCGGCTTGGTCTCCAGCCCGGGCAGGTAGCTGCTGATGAAGCTGCTCAGGACGCTGATGTCAGGGCGGGCGGCACTCGAGGGGTCCTGATCCCGCTTCTCTGGGTCAGTGGGGCTGCCGTGGTGGTGGCACACCTGGAGGACGCTGATGTCAGGGTGGGCTGGTAGAGGACCCTCCCCTCTCCTCACGCTGTGCTCTGCTCACCTTCATCAGCCCGGGGTATTCAATGGAGGGCAGTCCGTAGATGCCATGCGGGGCTTGGCTCAGCCCCAGGGTCAGGAAGCAGGGACTGACGCTGCCCAGGTTGGCGCTCCCGGGTTGTTTCTCCCTCCAATAGCAGACGTCGATGCGCAGGGGCTGAAATCACCCCGTTAGCTCTGGCTGTGATCGTGCCACCCTCCC
>NW_026623394.1:1310190-1315935 GCF_030028575.1 Malurus melanocephalus
CCCAGCTGCTCCACGAAGGCACCAGTCCAGGCTCCGGCCGTGATGATGATCCGAGGGGCTTTGTACACGCCAGCAGTGGTGGTGATGGTGACCGTGGCCCCGGGTTCGATGCGCAGCACCTTCTCCCCGTCCCGCAGGGTGCCCCCGTGCCGGCGAAAGACCTCCTGGGTGGGGAGGGTGACAGGAGGTGGCTGTGAGGACAGACTTAGGGGACCCCCCATGCCGTCCCTAATCATCCCATGCCATCCCGAATCATCCCATCCCCTCAGCAGCACCCACCTGCACTGCCCTCAGTGCCCGGTCAGCGAACAGCACCCCGGCACTTTCGTCCACCACGGCCACCTGACCGGCTTGCAGTCGGAAGCCGGGGTAGCGCTGGGCCAGCGCCGCGGCGTCGAGGAACTTGTCGATACCCAGGCTCTTCCTGCAGCCCTCCAGCTCCGGCTCTCCCGGCGGCCCCAGCAGCACCAGTCCCGTCTGCCTGCATCCCACCAGACACATCAGCTCGCCCTGCTCCCCCTCCCCGCAGGAGCCCCCCGTTTGCTTTGCCCTTGGGGGAAACTGAGGCACGGCGRCGCCAGTGATGTTTGGGATGYGCTACACCCTGGTGCTGGGTCACCCCGCAGTGGGATGAGGGTGACAARGACAGAATGGTTGGGGTGAGATGCACGTGGAGGGTTCGGACACTRACATCACACTCTCCCCCTAAATACAGCAAGAGCCGTCAGCCCTGACCCCGCACCGGAGGAGCATTTGGATGCTCATTTCCTTAATGACATTCCCTTCATGGAGCCCCATAAATTACCAGGAACTGGCAGCTGCCTGCCGAGGAAGCCGCATCCCACCCAAAGGTCACCGCCCCCAGTTTCGCGGGGAGGGGACGGTGCCCTGCGGTGGCTGCGTCCCCGTCCCCATCACCTGTAGAGGGTGGTGCCGGTCTCGGCCTCCAGCTGCTTCCAGAGGCGGAAGCTGTCGGGCATCATGCGGGAGTAGTACTCCTGGGGGTAGGCGCTGCGGATGATGCGGCTCTGCCCGTGTGAGCTGCCCCGAGAGTGGGGCAGGGGGAACTGTGGGGCATAGGGGACATGGGAGTGACCGGAGACACTGCCACCCCCCACCCAGCCAGCCCCATGCACGGTGGGACACAGCCTGTCCTGTCACCTGTGGCACTGGGAAACTGCAGGAAACGGAGGTCCTGGTGCTGGGGACATGGAGGTCCTGGTGTTGGGGACAGGGAGTCCTGGTGCTGGGGACATGAGGGTTCTGACACTAAGGACAGGGGGTTCTGGTGCTGGGGACATGAGTCCCTTTGTAGCACTGGGCAAGAGAAGATCCTGGCGTTGGGGACATGGGGGTCCTGGCGTTGGGGACAGGGGATCCTAGTGCTGGGGACATGAGGGTCCTGGTGCTGGGGACATGAGGGTCCTGGTCCTGGGGACATGAGGATCCTGGCACTAAGGACAGTGGGTCCTGGTGCTGATGACATGAGTTCCTCCGTAGCAACGGGCAAGAGAAGGTCCTGGCACTGGGGACAGGGGATCCTAGTGCTGGGGACATGAGGGTCCTGGTCCTGGGGACGTGAAGGTCCTGGCACTGGGGACAGGGAGTCCTGGTGCTGATGACATGAGTCCCTCCATAGCACTGGGCAAGAGAAGATCCTGGCGCTGGGGACATGAGGGTCCTGGCACTGGGGACAGAGGAGTCATGACATTGGGGACATGGGGGTCCTGGCACTAGGGACAGGGGGTCCTGGTGCTGATGACATGAGTCCCTCCGTAGCACTGGGCAAGAGAAGGTCCTGGCACTGGGGATGTCAGGGTTCAGGTGCTGGGGACAGGGAGATCCTGGTGCTTGGGACAGGGAGTCCTGGCACTGGGGACTTCAGTCTCAGCAGCGGCTCTGCTCCGTGCCATGGTGGAGAGCAGCCAGGTCTGCAGGCACCCGCCCCAGCCTGTTGGGGCTGGGGACATGGCAGAATGGGGTCACCATACCTGCTCCAGCAGCAGCGTGTCCTTGTGGCACTGGGCCAGGTGGTAGGCAGTGAAAGAGCCCTGGATGCCGGCCCCGATGACGATGACATCGTAGGTGGCCTTCTGGGGCTGGCTTGGGGCAGCCATGCCTGTCCTCGTCCCTGCTGCTGTCACTGTGGCCACTGGGAGGGGAGCCAGGGGGAGGAACGGGGCAGAGTCCAGCCAAGGCGAGCGGGCGGTGGAGCCTTGGCCACCTGCCAGCCCTTGGGGACACAGGGGCGCACAGAGGCCACATCCTCCCAACCCCTGCGGCTGGCTATGCAGGAACATTCCCATTCCCATTCCTATTCCCATTCCCATTCCCATTCCCATTCCCATTCCCATTCCCATTCCCATTCCCATTCCCATCCCTATCCCTATCCCTCCACCAACACCAGCACCTGGTCCCACCAGGGCAGGCAGCTCATCTGATCCCAGAGAAAGTGGGATAGATATGGAAAATTGCTTCCAATTAATCCCCCTTTCCCTCTCCACTGGTCACTGCTGGCTCCTGGTGGGACACAGGGCTTCCATTCATGTGCCAATGGGAAACCCCCACTTGATTCCAAGCAAAACAGAGTTTGTTTTTTTTTCCTCCAGCACAATTTATTGCAGCCATAAACCATTTTGTTGCCATCTCTTGTTGTTATTTCTTTTTTCACGGRAGATAGGGGTGATTTAGGGCTCACCAGGATGCAGCGCAGAGACCCATGGTGGGTTTTGCAAATCTGCAAAATTTTCAGGGTGTGATTTGGGGTTTGGGGATATTTAGCAGTGTTTTGGAGTGGGGGATAACACAGGCAGGGGCTGCCAGTTTTGCCCACTGTTGCCACTGCCCTGTGCTGCCTGACAGCTAATTAGGGGAATTAATTCACTCYGGCTTCTGTGGTGTAAAAGGCATTATTTACTGGTTAATTGTCGTTATTACAAAACATTAAATATCATTATTTATTTTGCCACTCTCCTCTGGTGATGAATGAAGCATCGGGGAGCACTGGAGGCCCCCGCCGGGTCACAGGGACACCCCAACATGGTGAAAAGGCAGAATTGGCAGCTCACAGGGGTGGGGAGGTGAGAGGAGGAGGATGGGCAGCACGGGCAGAGGTTGGGGTGTCCCTCAAACCCCTCATCCACCCACTGCCCATGACCACTGCTGCAATGAGTKCATCCCAGTCTCACAGAGCCCAGGGCTCTGCGTCTCACAGGGCTCCATTAAATCAGCACATCCTCGCTCGCCTTTGATGTTACAAATAATTCAGCAATTTCCCTGGGTTTCAGCTGACTTTTTTTCCTTGCTTTGAATAGCCCCTCTACTTGCTCTTCCTTTTTTGCTGGAGAGATGAAGAATAATTAATTATCCGTGAAACGTTAAATGGTAGAAATGAACTCCTCTCCCGTTAGCGGTGTGGTAATAGAACGGACAGAAAAGCCTCACTTGTGATGTTCCAGAGGTGGTGAGACCTTTGGTGGGATCCCCAGGGCTYTGTGGGACCCCTCAAGCCACATTTCATTCCACAGATGACCCCAACCAGGCCTSATCCCAGGCATCAGGCAGGTCTGCACCCCCAGACCCCAAAAAGCTGCTGCAAGACCTCAATTTGCTTTAGGGKGAATATTTGGGGGGGTCCCCCCAGCCCTGAGCCAGGGTCTCCATCCCCCCTGACACAGCCTCTTCATCTGGGTTTGTAATAACTGCAGACAGAGCTTGTGGCAGCAAGAAATCCATTTCCCTAAGCAGCCGGCGTGGGTCAGGAGAGCTCAGTAAAAATGAAATATTCCCTGTGTGCTCTGGGAGGATGGATGGGAAAAATCAGGGCTGGTAACGGTGTGGGGAGGGGGAAATGGGGGCTTGGGGAACCGCCCAGCACAGGMTGTGGGAGCTGCCCCAGCTCGGGTCCACGTGGCACTGAGGAAATGGGGAACTTTGGCCAAGGTTGGGCAAGGATCAGATGCAGCTTGATGGGTGCTGGACTCTGCACCCACTGCGCCCTCCCTGTCCATTGTACATCGGGACAAAAGTTACCCCAAATCCCATCATCCATCRCTGCCGGCCTCATTTTCCACCGAGCACAAACCAACGCTTAAAAAAGAATTAGGGGAGCGATTCTGTTCCCCAGGGAGCCGAGGGAAACTCGGCATTTTTCTCTCTCAGCCACAACACGCTGGTTCCACGCACGTTTGCCCCCATTTTCCTCCCCAGACCTCGCCATTCCCCATGCTTTGATGGCACCTGCAAAGGATTGTTTGTTTTCTGTCAAAACCAACAGCGGCTGAAGGCAGCCCCTCATTAGCAGTCCAGGTACGTGCCTGGGGAAGCATCAGGCAGATTAAAATTATTTGAATATCATAATATTAGAAACTTCAATTTGGCCTCAAAATGCTCATCTCCCGAGCCCTACCAGGGCTTTGCTGCATTAAACATTGATGGCGCTCACGGCGGATCAAAGTTTTGGGTTTAGAGCTGAAAGTGCTTTGCGGGAGAGAYGGCGGCACCCCCGGGATGAGAAGGATCCCAGCATTGCTTCCAGCCCCGCTCCCACCGCGGCCGTGGGGCTGGTGGCACGACAGACAGCGCCACGGGGTTGGTGGCACGCAGCRTTGGTGGCACGCAGCCCATGCCATGGCACTGGCTGCTGCTCTGCTCTTGGCTCCCCACGCCAAGCCACGCCATTCTCCAAGGCAGGAATGATGCACGGCAGCAAAGCAGGACCTGGGATTAAAATTAAACCCCGCTGGAGCTGGCTGCGTGGGCTGCGTGTGCAGCGGGGCCGGCCGGCCTGCGGGGGATCCGGGCGAGGCGAAGCCATCTGGGCTTTTGCAGGGAYGGGGAAGGGGTTATTAAACAAAGAGCTGTTTTTTTCATATTTTTAACACCCGCAAGAGCCGTCCATCAGCCAACATAGAGCTGCTCGGTGCCGGTGCCAACGCCATCTGCCCACTGCAGGGCTGGCTGCCCTCCGGGACCCCGAGGCAGGGGGTTGGGGAGGGGCTGTTGGACCCCCACCACAAAGAACAGCGGCCCTCCCTCTATGCTCTTCCGGATCCAGGCGTCTCTGCTGGGGGGATGATGAGCCCAGCCCTAATTTAGGMTATTTAGGGAAAGGGAAAGGCAGCTTGTGGGGGAGGCTATGGTGAGAGTTCTGGAGATTGTGGACGCACGATATGGTGAGGCGGGCACCGAGCACCTTTCCCACAGCCCTCGGTGGCTCCCACCCTGCAGGGTTTGCCGGGATTCGGGGAGGAAGGGGGGGGTTAGGCCATCCCCCTCCCCCAACCTTCATCTCCAGCTTTAGCGGGCGCCGCACTCGAAGAGTTACGGCGTGGGGGTGGGGTAGCAGGGAGGAGCCCCCCCTCCCAGCCTGCGGGATTGGAGGGCGCTGCGCTCGGAGAGTTACGGCGAGGGGTGGGTGGTGTCCCTGGGATTGGCGAGCGCCGCGCTCGGAGCATTACGGCGGGGGGGGGACCGAGGGGGAGGCGGGCACAGCCCCCCCATCACATCCCCGGCACTGGGTGTGCGCAGCGATCGGAGCATTACGGCGGGGGGGGACCGAGGGGGAGGCGGGCACAGCCCCCCCATCACATCCCCGGCACTGGGTGTGCGCAGCGATCGGAGCATTACGGCGGGGGGGGTGAGGGGGAGGCGGGGAGAGCCCCCCCCGTTCCTTGGATTGGTGTGCGCCGCGCTCGGAGCATTACGGCGCCCCCCCCTCCGCCGTCCCCGGTATCGGCGGGCGCC
>NW_026623394.1:1316055-1320742 GCF_030028575.1 Malurus melanocephalus
GTCCGCGGTGCTGACCGCCGCCGGCCATGGGCCCGCCGCCCGCGCTGCTCCTGCCGCTCCTCGCCGCGCTGCTCCGCGCCCCGGCACACGGTAAGCGCCGGCCGACACCCCGGCTCACCCCCGCCGCGCACACCGACCACCCCTCGGTACCGGGTGGCCTCAACCCGCCTCCGCCGCCRCCAAACTTTGCCAACTCGCGCTCGCCCCCCGGTGCGGCGGGGGCGCTCCCTGTTTTCCCCCGGTGAACCGAGAATCCCCCCCTCCCCGTTATCCGCCCCACCGCCACCCCCTCCGGGGACGCGCAGAGCGCTTTGCAGCCGGGCTGGTGCAACGCCGCCCCCGGCAGGCTCCGGCGGCAGCCCCTCCGCCGGTGTTACCGGCCGTGTTACCGGCGCGGGGGGGAACATTGCTGCACCGGGGGCTGGGCAGGCACGGCGGGACCCGCTGCCGCGGTCACCGAGCCCTTCGAGCCACCCTCGGGTTGGCTGTGCCGTGAGCCGGTCCCTCCGTGCGGTCCCCACGGCCGGGTGGAGGCACTGGGGGCGTTTGGTTCTTTCCCCCGCTCTTCGCGCTTGGGGTGACCCCTCCAGCTCCRCGGGGGACACGGGGGACACAGGGGTGGCGGGTGTTGGTCCTTGCCAAGGAGAGCAGCCAACACCCAGCTCGGCGCCTTGGCTCTGCCACCCATGGGGCACCGGGGGCAGCCTCGATGGCTCRTGGCTCCGCTGCCCCAAAAATAGGATTGGGGACCCTCCACGGCTTGGGCAGACCTGTCAGGGATGGGGGTGCCCCGGACCACTGTGGCCATGCACGGGGCGATGGGCGGGTCGCGGTGCAGCCCTGCCGGCCCCGGTGGGATGCGGGATGTGGGCACCGGCTGCAGGCAGCAGCCGTGCGGGGAGTTACATAAACTCCCCATCTGGCAGCGGAGCCCAGCCGGGGAAGGGCGCCGTGGCCCTGCGCCCGCTGCTATTCCCAGCTCGCTCTGCCGCCTGGGGCTGCTGCCACAGCCGTCTTTCTTGGGAAGGGGAGCGGATGGGGACGGCAAGGGGGGCAGTGCCACGGCATCCCCATCTCCTGCCCTGCTGGAGGGGGCAGCAAAGCTGGAATGGGGGATCCATGTCACTGGTTCTGTCCTGGGAGCCGGGCCCTGGGCAGGGCAGGTTTCCCCCAAGGGAGGCTGATGCTTACTGTGTCAGTTTAATGATTTCTAATGAGCAATTACCTCTAGTCAGTCCCCTAATTTCTGAATATCAATAAAGTTAATTAAACTCCGCATGTGCATTTCCCAGAKTCTTAAAAGTAGGGATGCCCTGGGAGGTGCTGGGCTTTTTCCAGGGCTGGGACCCATGGGGTCGTGTCCACCCTGTCCCCCCTCATCATGTTTTGGGAGCTGCCTGTGTGTTTTGTGCCCCAAATTCCCTGTCCTCCACCGGGCAGGGCTCCCGTGCAGCACCCCGGGTTCCATGCAGCACTGCCATGCTCAGTGTCACTGTGGCCTTGACTTGGCGTCAACGGGCTGGTGCATGATGGGGACGAGCCATGGGTCTGAAGGACATGGGGACARGGTGTCCTGGACCCCTCACCCAGGATGAGGAGCTTGGTGATGGCTTCTGAGTCGTGGCAATGCAGGGTCTGATGCTGTCTCTCTCCTGCCCCAGTTGTCGGGCACCACGAGCCCCGGTGACCACAGGGATTTGCCCCAGCAGAAAGTGGGGCCTGGACCGAGGAGCCCAGGTGCCAGGCAGAGCTCCATCAGCCCTGCCCCACTGCAAACCCTCTCCCCAGCTTTCCAAAGCCACCGCAGGCCCGGTATTTTTTGTGAGGCTCATCTTAGCCACGCTGAGGGGAGCTCCTTGTAATTTGGGGTTCTGACAACCTGGGGTATCTGGAAGCAGCGTGGGCTGTGGCAGGGGGCACAGAGCCAGGCTGTGCCCCTATCCAGCATCAGCCAGATGCCCTGTGCCCGTAGGGGTGATGGATTTGGGGGACACAGTGTCCCCGGGGATGTAGGCGCTGTCTGGGGTCTCAGKGTGAGGAGGGGGCTGGAGAAGGAGGCGGGTGCCTGCTCCGGTAATTAACAGCGCGTGTGCTCGTGCCCTGCGTGCCTCGGAGGAGTTCGTCACCGCCACGCTGCCGAGCCGCCAGGCCAGGATTATCTGGATAATGCTCTTAAAGCCAGGGAGCGGGAGGGCAGGGCTGTCCCGCAGGGATGTGGGGCTCAGGCTGAGCCAAGCGCCCCCGCCATCGCCCGGGAGCCTGATTGCCGCAGGGATCGGCCCTGGGTCTGCAGCGGCGGCGATGGATTGGGCACTGGGTGCTGTGCCGGGCAGGGAGAGCCAGGGAGAGCCAGAGCAGGGAGAATGTGGGGGGAAATGGGGTGCAAAAAGCTCGGGCAAGGGCACGGCAAGGGCACCCCAGGCCTGGCTTGGAGCAGAGGAGAAACCCCCCTGTTCTGCGCTGCTGGTGGGACCCCCGGGCTGGCACAGGGYTCCTGGGGCTGTCACTCCCCGTGTGCAGCCCCTGCTGGGGTGGGGACTGACGCTGACCCCGACTGTGGGGTCCCCAGGGAGCACCAACAGCCCCCGGGGGAGGCGGGTGAAGTTGACTCTCCAGCGGCTCTGACGGGAGAGGATAATTTCGCCTCCAATCAATTCTTTAAATGCGCACAATTGAAARATTGCCTCTGAAAGCTGCCTATAACCGGGGAGGTAATGGATTCCCTCCAGTCGCAGGCAGGAGCTCGGGAGTGGCAGCATCYCTCCCTCCTGCTGCCGGGGAGATGGGGAGAACTGGAGGACCAGCGCTGCTCGCACCACGAGCATCCTCGGGTGGGTGAAGGGGCTGCCTGGACCCCTCAGAGGCAGCTGGGGATGCTTCTCTCTGCCTGGCTCGCTGCCAGCCCGCCCTGTGGTGAGACCTGGCTCCGCTCATCGCATCCTCCGAGGTGCCAGGGGGTGCAGTTGGCCAAGGCTGGGGATCTGCTCGGCCCCCAGCCTGCGGGAGAAGCGGCAGCAGCCAGCCCGCACGCTCGCTGTGCCAGTAGGAATTATTACATATATAATTTAAATGCAGTAACGAGCTGTGCTGAAGGGATCAAATATTAATCAGCTGCAAGAGCGCTGCTCTGACCCTGCGAAAATGAARAGAGGTGCTTGAAATGCCAGATCAGACGGTGCTGGGCCATGAGCGAGGTGGTGCTCGGGGAGGGCAGGTTCTGGTGGTGCCCAGATGCCCCGGGAGGTGGCAGAAAGGAGGAATTTTGGCTGTAAGATCAGCCCTCAGTGGCTTCCAGATTTGGATGGTGTATCCTCTAGGAAAAGCGGTGCTGGGGCAGCGAGTGGGGTTGGCTGGAAGGTGCAGGGGGCAGCTGAGACGCCGGCTCTGGCAGGAGCGAGGGGGCAGCGAGGGGAGGGGATGGTGTCGGCAGGAAGGATGACATGGCTGAGCAGCCCAACGCAGAGCCCGACAAGCAGCTCTCGCTCGCCTCCCGCAACCGATTTCAATTACTGTCTCTGGCAGTGGGCGGAGGGAAGGGGAGATGGGAGCTGGGTGGGCAGCGGGGCCCTGCTMGCCCTGCCTGACTCCTGCCCACGCTGGACAGGCGCCCCCAGCACCCAGGGGTGCCCCGAGGGCTGGCTGTCCCTCTGCCACCCACGGGAGCCAGCTGCGCTGGGTCCTGGGGACACCAGAGCATGCACAGAGCCCCATGGGGGCCTGGCACCCGCACCGTGGACACTGGGGGGTGGCACAGAGCGGGTGCTGCCCAGCAGTGGGATATCCACCACAGGAAATCCTGRGGGAGGGGCTGGAGGGGCTGATTTGGGTGCTGCCAGCCCAGGGAGGGGGGACATGGCACCACACAGCGCTTGGGYCTGAAATAGCAGCAGACACACAATTTATCACCGCTGCTGCCACGCAGGGAAATTGCTGTAGAAACCCATTAGCTCCGCAGGGAGAACGGGGAAGGGGGATTGCACGGGCCGTGAGCGGCGAGGAGGGGACAAGGGCACCGGGAGGGAAGGGAGGAAAGCCCCGGGGATGGGCACCGAGCTGGGCTCTGCCCCCGTGCCCAGCCGGTGTCGGTGGAGCTCGGCGTGCTCGGTGTGTCAGGAGGCGCCCGGCCGCCGCGATGCTCCGGGGAGCCGGTTGCGGTGATGTGACATGTGTCAGCGGGTAAATGACTGTTCAATTCAAGGAGAATTGCAAAACATACAAGGTCAAACGCTTCCCCGCCAGCGCTGCCATGAATATTAACGCCGAGCTCCTCCGATAGCTGCCAGGGCTGGCGGCCACACTCACCAGCGGTGTCCCTGGGCACCAGGGCAGCCCCTCGGGTCCCTGCTCCTGCTGCTCTRACAGTCCCAGCTTGGCCGCGGGCATCCGGGGTCACTGGCAGTGCCACGGTGGAGGTGGCCACGGGGCAGCAGGACACAGATGCCAGCTGGCCCGTTGGCCAGCTGGGTCCCAGCGGTGTGTCTGCGTGGTGRCAGTGGTGGCAGCAGGTGGCAGAGGAGCTGCCCGTGCCCTCTGTGCGCTCCTGACTGTGCACACCCACCCGCCCCTGCCTGCACCCTGACAATGCCTGTGTGCCCACGCTGCCTGCCCCTGCCACCCACCTAACCCTACACACACCTCCTGCACCCACCTAACCCTGCACCCACCCAACCCTTCACCCACCCCCTGC
>NW_026623394.1:1320772-1331042 GCF_030028575.1 Malurus melanocephalus
ATTCCCTCTCCACCCTGCTCACGGAGAGGAAAGGAGCAGCCACAGGAGCCATGAGAGCAGCTGGATTCCCTCTCCACCCTGCTCTGCTCTAGTCTGGGGTGTCTGTCTTGCACAAAAAGCCAAGGAAGCACCCAGCCCCACTCCCTGATCAGGTGAGATTTGGCAGCTCCCCACTATTTAKGCTCAGCAGGGACCATGTCTGGTGTCCAGTGCAGGCACCAGGACTGCCCAAACCAAAACCTTCCCTGTGCCTCTCGAGCGTTCCGGCAGCCTCAAACAAGCTGGTTAATGTTGAACACTGCATGATTTTTTCCCTGCACCCTCCCCCACCACCCCCTCAGGCTCCCTAACCCTGCACTCACCTGCACTTCCTGCCTGTCTCTGCCCACTCATCCACCCCCTGCACCCATCTGCACCCACCCCCTGCCCCTGCCCACGCTGCCCCCACACCTGGAAGCCAGCCCTGCTCCCTGCCTGGGGTCCCCAATACCACCAGGGCAGGTGACAGACAGGGATCTGGCATCAACAGGGTACATTCCCTCTCCTGTGGTTGTTGGGAAAGATGGGGATGGTTTGGGGGCTGGGGGCCGTGGGACAGGGAGGTTGTGGGTGAGGGAGCGTGGCGTCGGCTGCCTGACAGCTCATTCATCACAGCTGCCGGCCMTGGCCATGGGGGCAAAGCCAGATTGGATTTTAAATTAGAAAATAAACCTAGGATCTTGTGAGGCCCAGCCCCTGCCCTYGCCCTGTGCCAGGCACCCGGCTGTCCGCACCTCCCGCCCGCCCCCTCCTACAGACGGGGAAACTGAGGCACGGAACACCGCTGTGCCACGGTGCTGCGATACTCCCAGGGCCGCCGAGGGCCCTGCCCTGTCCCCTCCCTGAGCTGGGCACTCTGTTATTGCTTTCTTGGCGGGCAGCATCGATCGGTGCTCCCTGGGCGGCCGCGTGCCGCCTTATTTATTTATTTGTGACAGCAGGCAGCATCGATTCCCGCCGGGGGGGCCTCCGCCCGCCGCAGCCGGATTAGTCTCTGGCATCTCCCGGCTGCTGTTAATAAACTCCCACCCGACAAAGCCAACGGGAGGGATTAGGACCCCGTCCCGGCCGCGACCGTGGGCACGTGGCCAGCGTGCTGAGGATCCCAACAGGCAAAGGCTGCAGGGGACTTGCTGGACCCTTTGCCCACCCCGAGTTCAGCGAGGTCCCTGCAGCATGCCAGGGCCCAGAGGGGTGTGTGCTGGGTAGCCAGCCCCGTGTCAGCCGTCCCTGGTCACCTTGGGGACACGGGAGGGACATGGCTGTGGCACTGGGGATAAGCTGCTTAAAGACATCTGTGGAGATGGAGGCTCTAATCCCGTGGTGTTCACGGGGCATGGGTGGCAGCAGCTGGGCACCTGCTGCCTTCCCACGGTGTCCTGAGCATCCTGCATCCCCAGTCCCGAGCATCCCTGGGTGCCAAGAGCATCCTGTGGTACCCAGAGCAGCACTGGGGCCAACAATGTGTGCAGAGCATCCAGACCAGACCTGTTATGGGACCCTTGTTGTGAGCCCTGGCCTCACTCAGTAGCCCCCATGGTGGCCACCGTGCCCACCCAACCCCCTGGACATTCCGTGGGCATCTCCAGCCCAGCCTTCACTGCGTGGGGCAGTGGCCCAGCCCCGAGCACTAATCTGCTATTAAAGCCTAACGGAGATTTTGGCRCCCTTCAGCATAAACTCATTAACTTTTATGTTCTAATAAATGGATCCTATTAAAATATAATTCTGGCCTTGCTGGGGGGCAAACGAACCTCTCTCGGAGCTGGTGTGGGCAGGTGTCCCTGCCGTGTCTCTGCGTCCAGGGCATCATTATTGTCCCGGGGTGATGGGGACACGGGGTGGGTACCAGGGGTGTGAGGACACCTGCCAGCACCCAGCAGCTCCCCACTACACTGCACACCCAAGATAATGTCTCTTAATAGTCCCTTAAAAGCGGCAGTTGCAGAGTAATTAATCTTCGCGGGGCCCTGCCCTGCTACGGATAGGGATAATTACCCGGTAATTGGCAGTATCGTGTCATCAGTGCCTGTGCACGGCGGCAAGACGTGCCCACGCGCCACCGTGGCCTCCAGCCCCACACCGGGACTTCAGAGGGACACTGAGTGTCACCGTGGCATCCCCTCTGGTGTGGCACGGCCGGGCTGGGGACACCGAGCTGCGCCCAGCGCGGGAGAGGACGGTGCTGTGCCAGATCCAGGAGCGGGAGATGCTGGGTGACTCATTAGGGCTGATTAAATTCTCTTTTATTTTTGGTCTAAAGGCTGTAAGCGGCTGGGCTGGGCATGCTGGGGATTTGATCAGGGACTAATGCCTGGGAGGAACACGGGGTTGTGGCAGGGGAATCCCTGCGGTTTCTCGAGAGAGAGGGGGGACCATTGATGGGGTGGGGGTCTCCTGTAGGTTCACGCTGCTCAGGGACAGCCTGGCTGGAAGGAAGCTGAGGCTCCGAGGCTCCGGTGACATTCCTGGCACAGCCATGGCAGTCGTGGCAATCACCTGCGCAGTCACTGGGGAACTGGCACAGGACGGCCACCGCTGTGGACAAGGATAATCTGTGATCAGGGACGCCCAATCCCTGGGCTGTCCCCATCAGGGCTGGCTCACACGAGGTGTGGGCACCCCTTCAAGCTGCAGATGTGCATTA
Organism: Malurus melanocephalus; assembly: GCF_030028575.1. Lineage (NCBI taxonomy): Eukaryota > Metazoa > Chordata > Aves > Passeriformes > Maluridae > Malurus > Malurus melanocephalus. The sequence goes on from NW_026623394.1 coordinate 1,323,459, forward strand.
ATTAGTCACGGCTTAGTCGCCAGGGCTGCCCCAGCGAAGGGTGTGCTGGGTGTCACGGTCCCACTGCGTGCGGTCGATGCGCTCGTTTGCCACCCCGTTTTTTGGGGGAATATCGGCGTGCAGGGAAGCGTTAATCCTCGGAGCAGCACCAGCCCGTGGTGCAGGGTTGGTCCACGGGGCAGTGTCGGTTCCCAGCGCAGCACAGATCTGTGTCCCTGCACCAGAGCTGCATCCAAACCCGACACAGCACCGGTCCCTGTCCAGGCGTTGTTTCCAAGTGCCCCYGAGGGCGCAGTGTCGGGGTGTGATGAGGCATCACTCCCTAGTGCATCACCCTGTCAGTCCCCAGCGCAGCACCAGCCCGCAGRTCCCCAGCATCCCACGTTCTTCCCTCCCCCCCTCCAGGTTTCAACGGGCTGGCGAGGAAGACCGGGGAGAGCGCTGAGGTGGAGCCGACGGCGCTGCCCACGCCGGCGGAGCGGGAGGCAGAGGCTCGCTTTGTGAGCACGGCGCCCACGCTCAAGATCCTCAACCACCACCCGCTGCTGGAGGACCTKCTGCACGAAGCCTTCCTGAAGAAGGATTACCTGGCCCAGGCGCCGTTCCTGCCCGCTGGCGCCGGCCCCCTCCTCCCCGCCGGTGCCCTCCAGCCRGCCCCTGGACCCCCAGAACCCGAGCCTACACCCCGCACACCTGCCCTGCCCCGGCCCGCCTTCCCCACTGACCCGCTAACCACGCCAGCCGGGCGTGCCGGGCCATGGGGGGAGGCGTGGGGGGCTGTGCCGGGGGCAGACCCCTCGTGGTCCCCCCCYGGGGTGCCAGAGTCGAGCACTGCATCCCCCAGCCAGGCACCCACCACGGCCGGCACATCCCTGGCACCCCGCACCGGGGCTGCTGCCGTGCCCGGGGATGAGGAGGGGACCACCACCACCTCCACCATYACCACCACCACTGTCACCACRCTGCAGGGGCCAGGTGAGTGCTAGGGAYGGAGTCAGGTGGAGCTGGGGTGACCTGGGGCTGAGCTGGGGTCTCTTTTGTCRCCAGCTCCCTGCAACCGGACGCTGGCGGGTCCCGAGGGCTGGCTGGTGTCCCCAGAGCCAACCGGTGTCGCCTATGATGGCAGCCTGGACTGCACCTACACCATCTCTGTCTACCCTGGCTATGGCGTGGAGCTCAAGGTGAGCTGAGGGTGGGACAGGGTGCCCAGAGCCTGCAGACAGGTGTGGTGTGTCCCCTACTCTGTCAGAGCAGGGTGCAGCAAACACATGGTCTCGCCCCTGTCCTTGTCCCCATTCCTGCGTCCCCAAGCCAAGAGAGCTGGCTCAGGGCATTGCCTACCCTCAGGCCCCAGCACAGGGGTGTGGGTACACCCTGGTGGGGTGCCCAGGATGCTCCGTGCCCACCAGCTGCCGTGGCTGGCACCCATCGCAAAGAAGCGCCACACGGGGTTTAATTAACAGCCCTGATGAGGAAGGTGTGAGCRGTGCCAGCAGGTGCCAGCRGGGCCAGGAACAMCCAGMGYCCATCTGCCAGGAGCAGGGGCTGACAGCAAACCCTGCTGTGCTGAGGCCATGTGCTGCTCCCATGGCTACGTGTCCCCATCCCTGCCAAAGCCACCGCGGGGCAGTGCCGTGGCTCAAAAGCCGGCAAAGAACCGGAGGCAGCATCTCCACCACCAGCTCTGCTCCAGCCCACATTCACCAGCGCTGCTGCTCCTCAGCATGCAGCACGGCTTAATTAACATCATTAATAGCAAATTGCTCCAGAGGGCGAGGCTGGCTGTCTGCGAGGCTGCTGGCGCGGGCCTGGCTGTGCCGCCGTGCTCCAGGGGAGCTGCTGGCTGGGCCCTGCTGGTTTTGGCGTGGGGGATGATTTATGGCACCGCTAACCATGTTTGAAAGGTGCTGCCCSGCACGGACAAGCTCCAGCGAGCTATTGACCACGGAGAAGCCGCTCAAGGACCAGCTCTGAGCCAGAGCCAGGTGATGCTGCGGTTGGTGACACCTGTGTCCCCTGCAGGTAGAGAAYATCAGCCTGGCAGAAGGGGAGACGCTGACGGTGGAGAGCGCGGCGGGCCTGGAGCCCAACCTCCTGGCCAATGAATCCTTCCTGCTGCGGGGCCAGGTCATCCGCAGCCCAGCCAACCTCCTCACCCTCCGCTTCCAGAGCCCCCGGCCCCCCAGCCCTGGATCCTACCACTTTCACTACCAAGGTATGGGGCTCAGACCCCTCTGTCCCCKCCGGGAGGTTCCCTGCCAGCTGATTTGGTGATGCACCACGATCCGATGATGTTTGTGTTGCTGATGGGTTATAAACGGGTACTGACCAGCAAGGAATGCTTATGGAGAGCTAATTTGCCTTAGCAATTATGGGTTCATTTACCATTATTCTCGGCAGCCACAGACACTGTCACTCARCTCTGCCACACCCAGGCATTTCCAGGGCTTTAGGGTGGCAGGTTCTGTGTTTTGGGGGTTTCCATTGCCCCTCATCCTTGGTAACATCACCACCTGCCTCCAGCCTACCTGCTGAGCTGCCCCTTCCCGGCACGGCCGGCTTTCGGGGAGGTGTCGGTCAGCAGCCTGCACCCTGGTGGGGATGCCCGGTTCCGCTGCTCCACGGGATACCAACTGCAGGGCGCCCGCCGGCTCCTCTGCCGCAACGCCACCCGTCCCTTCTGGAGCGCCCGCGAGCCCCTCTGTCTCGGTAAGCAGCGGCACATGGGACACGGGACAGCTGGCACGGCACAGTGTTCCATTGATGGTGCCTCTCCCACAGCGGCGTGTGGTGGGGTGATCCGGAACGCCACGGTGGGACGCATCGTCTCGCCCGGCTTTCCTGGGAACTACAGCAACAACCTGACGTGCCACTGGCTACTGGAGGCGCCAGATGCCCACCGCCTGCACCTGCACTTCGAGAAGGTGTCACTGGCGGAGGATGATGACAGGTTTGGCTCTGGAGGAAACTGGGTGGGCTGGGGATGTGGGTGCACCCTGGGGCAGCCCTGCCCAGGGCTGTGTTCAAGGATGAGTGCTCTTGGTTATACCCATGGATGGGTGACATCAGTCTTATTTAAGGATGGGTGTTGTTCACTATAGCCAAGAGTGGCTACTTTTGGCCATGGTCAAGGACATACTGTTGGTTAGGATCAAGGAGGACAACCTTTGGCCATGCCCGAGGGTGGTGCTGCTGGCCATGGCTGGGGTTGGGGGCTACCATCCATGCCCAAGGGTGGTGCTGCTGGCCATGGCTGAGGCTGGGGGCTACCATCCATGCCCAAGGATGGTGTTGCTGGCCATGGCTGGGGTTAGGGGCTACCATCCATGCCCAAGGATGGTGTTGTTGGCCATGGCCAGCACTGAACCCACCCCTGTCACACCTTGGCAGGCTCATCATCCGCAACGGCAACAATGTGGAGGCACCGCCGGTGTACGACTCCTACGAGGTGGAGTACCTGCCCATCGAGGGGCTGCTCAGCACCGGGCGCCACTTCTTCGTGGAGCTCACCACCGACAGCAGYGGGGCCGCCGCGGGCATGGCGCTGCGCTACGAGGGTATGGGGCTGGGGCGTGGCGGGGAACCCAAACATCCCCGTGCCCACCTGGCCCCTGAAGACCTTTGCCCCTCTGCCTGCAGCCTTTGAGCAGGGACACTGCTACGAGCCCTTCGTCAAGTATGGGAACTTCACGACCAGTGATCCCCGGTATCCTGTGGGCACCACGGTGGAGTTCAGCTGTGACCCYGGCTACACCCTGGARCAGGGCTCCACCATCATCGAGTGCGTTGACCCCAATGACCCGCAGTGGAATGAGACAGAACCAGCGTGCCGCGGTGGGTGCCGCTGCTGGAGGGTGCCGTGGGTGCTGGGGGTGCTGTGGGCGGGGCGTGAGGGACACTGCAGCCCTGGTGGTGCTGTGTGTGCTGGAGCTGAGGGACGCAGTAGGAGCTGGAGCCGACAGGGATGGTAGGGGATGGAGCTGGGATGCTGTGGTGGTGGGTGCCCCGTGGCAGTGCTGAGCCCGGCGTGCACCCGCAGCGGTGTGCAGCGGGGAGCTGACAGACACGGCCGGAGTGGTGCTGTCGCCCAACTGGCCAGAGGCGTACGGCAAGGGCCAGGACTGCATCTGGGGGCTGCACGTGGAGGAGGACAAGCGCATCATGCTGGAYGTCCGCGTGTGAGTGTTGGGATGGCCGGGATGGGGGCGATGGGATGGGGATGGGGGGTCTGTGCCCTTCCCGGCCTCACGGCCCCACTGCCCCAGGCTGCGGCTGGGCTCGGGGGACATGCTGACCTTCTATGATGGGGACGACCTGACGGCGCGGATCCTGGGCCAGTACACGGGCGCCCGTGGCCGCTTCAAGCTCTACGCGTCCACTGCCGATGTCACCGTCCAGTTCCAGTCTGACCCCGGGGCTGGTGCCTTTGCCTATCGGCAGGGCTTTGTCATCCACTTCTCCGGTGAGCCCCACGGCAGGACAGCGTCACCGATGTCAGCACTGTCCCCACTGCCCTGCTCACCCCTCCGTGCCCACAGAGGTTCCCCGTAACGACACCTGCCCCGAGCTGCCGGAAATCGCCAATGGCTGGAAGACATCCTCACAGCCAGAGCTTCTCCACGGCACAGTGGTCACCTTCCACTGCTACCCYGGCTTCCAGCTGATCGGCACTGACCTCCTGATGTGTCACTGGGACCTGACGTGGAGCGGTGACCTGCCCTCCTGCGAGCGGGGTGAGCGCTGCCCACCAGTGACCCCCTGCCCTGTGACGCGTCCCCAGCCACCCTCACCATCGGTCACTCTTGCCTGCAGTGACAACCTGCCGGGACCCCGGGGATGCTGAGCACAGCCGCAGGGTGGTCTCCAACCCTAAATTCCCGGTGGGAGCCACCGTGCAGTACGTCTGCGACAAGGGGTATGTCCTGGCCGGCGCCGGGACCCTCACCTGCCACGACCGCGCTGCGGGGGGACCCAAGTGGAGCGACCGCCTCCCTAAATGCATCCGTGAGTCGGGCACTCCCTCCCCGGGCACATCCCCSAAACCGATGGCGAGCTCTGACCTCCGTACCACTGCCCCGCAGCGGAGACGTACGAGCCCTGCCACAACCCCGGCGTGCCGGCGGGCGGGCGGCAGAACCCGGAGCGGCGGCTGTACCCGGCGGGAGCCACCCTACACTTCTCCTGCACGGCCGGCCGGGCGCTGCTGGGCGAGGGCAGCCTGCGCTGCCTGCCCGGGCACCCTTCGCGCTGGAGCGGCTCCCCTCCCATCTGCAAGGCGGGTGAGAGGACCGCCCCCCACCCCAGCACCCCGCCAGCACCGCTCGGCACCCCATTTCTCACCCCCGCTGTTGGTTTCTTTCTTCCACCTTCCGCAGCCTCCTACGATGAGTTTTACAGCAACCGCAACCTGGACGGTAAGGGCGAGGGTGTGCTGGGGTGGATGGGGCACCCAGGGTGTGGGGTGTCCCCTCGGTGAGCCCCCAACTCTCCCGGACAGCTGTGGCCAAGGCCGTGCCCTCGGGGACAACGCTGGAGGGCACCAACGTTGCCATCGCTGTCTTCCTGCCCGTGCTCGTGGTGGCCCTGCTCATCGGGGGCATTTATCTCTACTTCTCCAAGTGAGTGGCCCACCGGCCCCTCTCACCCCATGGGGTCCCCACAACTCCCCGCTGCCCACTGCAGCTGCCCTGTCCCCACAGGTTCCAGGGGAAGCCGGCSCTGCAGCTGCCCCTCGCCGGCTCTCACCCCTATGACCACATCACCGTGGAGTCGGCTTTTGACAATCCCACCTACGAGACAGGAGTAAGTACCGGCCCCCACACCCCCCTGCCAGGGGCTGTGCATGGGCTGGGACCGGTCTGGGATGGGGTCATGTGTCCCAGGAACCATGCATTAGGAAGGACATCCATCCAGGAGCCATACAGGGGGTGGGACACTCACCCAGACACCACACTTGGGATGATTTATCCATCCAGGGACCGTTCCCAGGATGGACACCCAGTTAGGSACCACACACAGGATGGAACATCGATCCAGGGACCACCTGCGGGGTGGGGGATCCATCCAGGGACCACACACACTGTCTGGGATATCCATCCAGGGACCATGCACAGGATGGACATTGATCCAGGAYCCGTGTATGGGATGGGACATCCATCCAAGCACCACATGTGGGATGGGACACGCATCCCCAGGGATGTGTGGTCTGGGATGTGCCCCCAGGTCCTTAAGGGATGGGAGATGCCCGATCCCTGGGGTGTCCAACCCCTTGCAGTCTGTTTTCTTTGCAGGACACGAGGGAATATGAGGTGTCCATCTAGGTGTGGGCAGCGTGGAGCTGGGCGCTGCAGCCACCCCTCCCGGGCCCCCCCGTGCCCACCGGCCCCCGGCACGGGCTGGGAACACCTCTCCCAAGGAGATTCAAGCCGAGCGCTTGGCAGGACCCACCTGGGCACCGGCCACCCCTCTRCCACCCCCCCAATCCACCCGGACCCCCGTGGGCTCTGCCCGAGCCCCACTGTCACCCAGCCCCCCGCACTGGGCTCATGACAGGCTGAGCCAGTGGGGGTCCCTGGACCCCATCCTGCCCCCCCGGCCCCCGAGCCAGCGAGGGTCGCTGGACCCTATCCTGCCCTTCGGGCTCCATCCTTGCCCCCAGCCCCCCGCAGGGGGAAAATAGCAGTCCCCACAGTCCCCGCGATGGAGAAGTGACACAGGCAGGGGGAGCAGCACTGTGGGGACCCCCAGGTRAGGACAGGACTCCCCGGGGAGGGGACAAAGCCCCGGGGGGTGGGCGAGGGGCTTGGGTAACCCTCCCGCCCTCGCCCCCCACCCAGCACAGGGCTGGTCCCCCCGCACCCCCGTGTCTCCCACCACGCAGGGACGTGTCCCCCCCGTGCCCCCAGCATGCTGCGTGTCCCCCCGGCCCCCGCTTGCTTCGCCCTCCCCGGGGGGATCCCTTCCGCCACCAGCGCGTCCCCCCTGCGCGTCCCGGCACCCCAGCGCGGCCAGACCCGGAGTGACGGGGTGGGCAGGGGCACCGGACATGGCTGTGCCCCCCCCTCAACGCGGCGTCCCGCCCGGGCTGGTGACCCCGACCCCCGCCGCCCCCTCGGTCTGGAGGGGACACCGCCCCCCTCCCCATCTTTTGGTTGTTTCATTAATAAAAACTGGTGTTTTAGAAGAAGCGATGGCGTTTTCCTCAGCGAGGCCGGGCAGCTTGGAATGGGGACACACCCACAACGCTCAGCGTGGACCTTGCGCCCACCTCCCAACCACTCCCACGACATCCCGAGCACCCRCACCTTCCCCTCCCGCCCTCTCATGGGGGACACTGCCGCTTTAAGAGGCGTGGCCTCTACCGGAGTGACGTCACAAGAAGAAACCACACCCCCGTCACCCCGGCGCGCCGCGCGCCGCGCGCCCCCTGCCGACGCGCGCGTGCCCCGCCGCCCCGCCCCGCGTCGTTACGTCACTGACGCGCCCTCTGCCCCGCCCCCGTCCCTGGAACGTGACGGCCGCCACGCGCCTGCGCGAGAACGGGGCGGAGAAGGGGCGGGGCCAAGCGCGGCCGCGGCGGGGCGG
>NW_026623394.1:1331522-1367114 GCF_030028575.1 Malurus melanocephalus
CGCCGCCTCGACGCGGAGCCGCCGCTGAGGGGCCGCTGCACGTCCCCGCCTCGCTCCCTCTCGCCGGGGGGGGCTCTCGGGGCCGCTCCCGGGCTGGATGAATGTGGGAGAAGATGGAGACCAAGACGATCGTCTACGACCTGGACACCTCCGGGGGGCTGATGGAGGTGAGGCCCGGGACGCGGCGGGGGAGGCCGGACCGGGGAGGCAATGGGGCTGCAAGATGGCGAGGGACCCCCCCCACCCCGGAGCCCCGTGGCCTTACAAGGAAGTGCGGAGGGACGGAGGCAGCTCGCCCGGCCCCCGGAGAGGCCCTGCCGGACACGGGGCGGGCGGGGCGGGCTCGGCCGGGGCTCTGTCGCCCCCCCGATCCCCTCCCGGAGGGCCCGGGGCCGCTGTCCTCCCGGCGGGCACGGGGAGAAGGGCGCTGGGTCAGGGTCCGCGCAGCCCCTCAGAGCCCGCTCTGTCTGTGTGTGCATGTGCAGCAAATCCAGGCCCTCCTGGCTCCCCCCAAGAGCGAAGATGGGGAGAAGAAGAGCAGGAGGCCCGAGAAGGAGCCCAGGCGAAGTGGCAGGGCCACTAACCACGATAGCTGCGATAGCTGCAAGGAAGGAGGGGATCTGCTGTGCTGCGATCACTGCCCCGCCGCTTTCCACCTCCAGTGCTGGTAAGGCTTGGCGCTCTCTCCCTCCGGATCTGCCCAGAGCACCTTCCCTCCGGCCGCTCCCGCTTCCCGTTAGGTCCCGGGGAGGGGGAGGACGTGGGRCCGGGTGTAGCAGGCAGGAACAAAAAGGAGGTGCAAACCCCACTCGGCTCCATCCCCCCTGAGACTAATCCACAGCGGCCGAAGTGAACCCTCCCCTCGCTGCTTTCTGCGGGGGTTAGGGGTCCACCCTCCTCTTTTCTTTTTGTGCTGAGCAGCRGGCGAGAGGCCTGGAGGAGGAGCGAGGCCGCTGGCTGCGCGGCCTGGCTGCTTTGGTGCTGCCCCTGCCCGGCCTTCCTCCCCCCTCCCTCCAGCGGGAAACTTCCCCTCCTCACCCCTCTCCGAGGGTGCCTGGCTTTGGGGGGACCCTCCGGAGGRCCCTGGCAGGAGAGGGGAAAGCCCTGGTGGCATCTCCGCACCAGGCCTGACGTTCCCAGCGCTTCCGTGCTGCTGCAGCTGCTGGGAATAATGGAGGTTGCTGTCTCTGTGTCTCCCTGCCTCACTGTTTACAATATGGCGACCTTCCTTTAAATTATATTTTTATTCTCAGCGCCATTTTGGCTGCATATATGACTTCCAAACCCTTGCAGCGCTCCCCACAGTATCTCAAACCTGAAAATACATTCCCCRTGGAAATCCAGGCCTCCAGACTTTAACGTTGGCCGGGTTTATTCCTTTCCCTCCTTTTTTCCCTTCCTCCTTGCTCTTCCGACCTGCTTGTCTCATTCATGGGGGTGTCTGCCATGAATTGGGGGGCTGTCAGGTGCTCTTGCTGGGAGTTGTRTGGCTTTGTTGATGAAGGCAGAGCTTTCTGCATGCAAATCTGGCTGCCGGCTGGGAGTCGAGGTGCGTGTAGGAGCAGTGGCAGAGCTCGAGGTGCCGGAGGCTGCAGCAGGATGGGCTCTTGCTGCCTTCCCTCACAGCTTCCCAAGCTCTCCCGGCACAAAGCAACACCACACCAAAGGCACCTCAACTTTCCGCCCCAAAGTTTTTCCTTTTTCTGCACCCGGAGCTTGGATGCATCCGAGGCCGCTTTGCCGAAATCCCTCCTTTCAACAGTTGACACAGGCGGGCGGTTTGTGTTAAATTAGCACAGCCAGAGTGGATAATGGAGTGGAGGAGGGAGTGGGGCAAGTCAAACAGCTGGAGCTTGGGAGTACAGAGTATTCTTCCTTAGGGGAGATTTTTTAACCACATTCCTTTCTCTCTTTCATGCTTTGGAGCTTTGTTTGCCACCCTGTTACAGCTGTCTCCTCTGCGCTTTTTTTTTTCCACTCTCTTGTTTTTTGGGGTTTTTTTTTCTGATTTTCATTTGCTTGCTGGCTATTCTGTGTTTCTGTGCTAATTGAGGGTCTCTGAACACTTATTAAACTGGTTGCTGATAGCAGGGAAGCTGAGAGTGCGGTCACAGTTCTGTAGGGAGTGTCCCGTTAGCAGCGTGTAGCCAGGCAAACCCAACAATGCTGTAGCATGCAGCCATGACATCATCCCTCCTACCCTGAGGAAGTGCTACTGGTGCTAGTGCAGAGCCTCTAATATTTACTAGGAGGATAGTAATTATCATTATTTTTCATCCAGTGTCCTTGATGAGCTTTAATTTAAGAGTGGTTTTTTCCTTCTGCCGGGCGTAGTTGCTTGTGGATGTAGCCGAACATATCCTGAGTCCTCTCTTAGCAAGGCTGGAGCGATGGCTAAAACTTCACATTTTGGAATGGAAGAGCTGTGATTAAGGCTGTAGAGTGATCTGGTTGACTCTGAATCCTAGTTAATAAATGAGATCACTTTGTGCATGCCTGCATTTCATGGCTTGATTTGGCGGGTGTTTTGTAGTTAGCGAGTGGGAAACAATCGGGTAAATCAGATACCTGTAAAGCTTTCGCTGCATCTGAGTTAGTTGSATTATAATTATATAAAAATTTTATAGAAAAGGATTATGTAGAAAAATATRTATCTTTGGCTAACTAGTCACTGTTCGGAACAGAAATAAAAGGGGTAATTCTAAATACTCTCTTTCATTCCTTTTGTTGCCTCTGCTGGGGTTTCTCAAGCAATTCCTTTGACAGTAGCCCAGATCCTGCTGTGGGAGGTGGCACAGTGTGGAAAGGCTTCATCTAAAGGCCTCCAGCTTAGGCCTGATTTAGCCTCCTTCCTTCTGGACTTTTGTTGGACCCTTGGCCATGGCCTTCAGGTGAACCAGGTTGTCTCAAAGGGATGCTCAGGTTGTGTTTTTGTGTGTCTTCCCTTTACCTCCTACATCTTGCTTAAAGTAAACTTCCGTTCTGGATATAAACTTAGGCATAAAGGCAACACTTGCAACTTCCTTTCTGCCTCCTTTTTTTATTTAAAGAATAGCAGCTGTAATGCAAGGCTTGGTTTAAGTCATTTGAATAGCACTGCTGGGGCACTCTTAACTGATTTGTGTCGACAGATTACCTGTTCTCTGAATATTTATTGTAAGCTTTAGTACCAGGTTGAATTTATTATCAGTRTAGCATAACAAAAATTAAAAAGTAGCTTTTAATTGGTCTAGGGTTTGTGATCAGTTGATTAAAGCTGTATTAGGAGAGACCATATGATAAAAGAAAAGGATTTTCGGGGGTATGATTGGCACAAGTCATGCAGTCAGCTGGAGACCAACCCAGCTCAGCTTCCCAGGGACTGGTGTTGCTACTTCCTATGTAGAGAAGGTTCTTGTGTATCACGTTGTTTAAGCCTGTAGTGAGAAAGTTGGCTTTGCWAGGTTTGTGTGTGACCCTCAAACTWGAGCAGCTTGCYTTAACTTYAGTTTAGCACTTAAACCCGTTGTSCTCTGTGGAAAWCAGAAGGCACTTGGCCAAAACTCCCAAAACTTTCCGAGTCCGATAGTATTACACATCTGAGGTGGTAAATAACAAGTTTTGTTGGTACCCCGTGGAATGCCTGCTCTTCTGAATTAATGTGGGTGGAAATGACTTCCCATTTCATCTGTTGGGGTGTCAGCTCTTCCCACAACTTCGTTTTGGAATCACTAGTTTGAAGTAAAGCTGCTATAAGTGCTGTGGGAGTCCAGGGGTCGGGAGGATTCCAGCCTGGCTGCAGATAAACTGGCCTGGTGGGAGGGATACAGGAAAGTGTGAAATCCCTGCCAGATACTTCGTTTCAACATACTTGGATTAATATCACAGTCAGGTGACTCTCGTCAGGTTTCAATTTACAGAGAGAGGTTTTCAGGGTCCCTTGTAATTCTTGAAAACAGAACGTGGGATTTTTAGTTCTGAAGTTRGTGTTTGGTTCTGCTGTTAGCCCATAATCTGCTGCTTTGGGTAACAGTGCAGAGTGCATTTCCATCCTGATGTTCTGCCTTAGCCCAGGCCCCCAGGGATGGTGCACGCTCCTTCTTTACATGATTGAAAACCAATTTTCCAGTGCTACTTCTATTCTTTCCCATTTATATCCTCCTCCTGGCAATGTGATTGTTAGAATTCCCTGTGTTTTCTTGAGCTTGTAGTAAACTTGATTCACATTGAAGCGGGTTTGCAAAGTGACTGATGTTGCAAATTCATTATGAAGGATTAGAAAGATCCCCGGGAGAGGAAAAGTTTAGTTAACAAGCTGGGGGAGGGGAGTGACAACAGGAGGGAGAACCAACACAGAACAGTTTTGTGTTTGTTTTTTTTCTCTCTCTTTYTGTTTTTTTWAAAGTCTCCCTGCCCGAGTTTCTGGTTGGAGGAGCCCAAAAGCACAAACCTCACTGAATGCTGCGGTTCAAGTCCCTCTTGTAAAMTCTCACGCCGCTGGCTGTGCAGCTCTGCTGGCATGGCAGAGTGACCTCAGTCCCCTAAAGCTGACCAGTTACGTAAACAGACAGTACCAGTTTTGTGGCACTGCCCAGCAAAAAGGTTCCTCCTAGCCGGGGCTCCTCACTGCTGCACTGGGAGAAGTGTGTTGTGTCCATACCGGGGCCTTCTRCCTCCATCAAACTTTTTGCAACACCTCCTCGTGTTTATATTTGCAGYGTTTGGCTCATTTCCCCTCCGATTTGGCAGTCTTCACCCAAGTGCTGGTGTCGAAGAACAGGAGTAACAGAGCTGCAAAGAGCAGCAGAGGAAGCTGAACCAGAGTTTTGGGTATTTTCTATGAGTCACATTGTTTCAGTGCTTCGAACAAAGAATGGAAAAAAGCTGTTTTTGGCTGGTAGGACTATTTCCCCACCTTATTCACTCTAAAATGCCCTGCTTTATCTTTAGCATTTGCTCTAGCTTTGGGTTTTTACATGAATATGCAGTCTGTGAGGGGAGTAAAACAATGGCCAGTCTGTTGTTTCGGTTAATCCTTCCCTTAATGGTCTGCTTGGGCTGCCTTCGGGTAGTTCAGGTGAATCTGAGAATGGTCTGAGGCATCTCCTGCAAAAAAGAGTAGCATGATGTCCAGGGAGGTGCTGGAGAGGAAAACTTCCTTCCTAATAGTGGCTAGGAACAGGGTTTCAGTACATCAAATTACATCACAGATTCAAAGAAGCTTGTCATTTTAAGTGCAGAAAGTTTATTATGAGGCATTCTGTTTGTGTGGGGTTTTTTTACATTAAATGACTGGCAAACCCCTCCTTTAATGTTTATGTAATTGCATATTGAAGGTCAGAGTAAGCTGTTCTGTTCCCAACATTTAAATGTATCTATCCTAACCGATACTTTGTTAAAACAATACTGGTTTAAGTATGTGCTTTTAAAAAAACCTCAAGTTTTGTTTTTATGTATCTCTGGTTCTGATATTTTGGGAGCCTTAGGGCCAGCCCAGCCTGGATCCTGAGGCAGGAGGAAGTGATTGCCCTGGACGGGTTTCTGGGAGAGGAGGGTCACTGCGCGTGTGCCTGCARATGTGGTAACATGATCAGTCTTGGCAGCTCTGCTCAGCAAAGTTGTACCAATGAGATTTTTCACTTTCCTTATTTTGTCCTAAATCTCTCTGTGCAAAGGCAGATAAGGTCAGCCTAAATCTATGGACTTCAGCTGAGGGCTTCAGCAAATCATTCACAGTAAGAATCTGATGAACTCGTGGTTGGGTGACTTGCAAACCACCGCTCTCACCTGTGTGTGTGTGGATGTTGCTCGTGTTGAACTGAGCGTGAGCAGATTTTGCAGTGTGGGYAAGAATTGGGGATTTGGATTGCGCCATGGGTCTCTGCTGCAGTTCCCAAAATCAGTGTGGAGCAGAAGGAGCAAGGTTTTGGGATTCTAAAGTCAAGGATTCGAAGTCGAGGAGGGGGATGTTTAACTGCTTAACTTTGGCTTTGCCTTCAGACATGGCTGCTGCATGGACTGGTGTTACATCAAACGCCTGCATTGTTCCAAAGCTATTTAAAAGGGCACAGTGGGAGATTGTGAACAAGGAAAATTCTCTGTGGTTTAGTACCTTGGCTTAGGAAAGTGCCAGWTTTTTGTTGACCATGACTTGTGGAACTGAGAAGTCCTTTTTTTTGTGCTGCTGTGGGGTCCATTTTTGAGTTGAGGGAGCAGGAGGCTGCAGTGGTTTGCTTCGAGGTGGGGTTCAGCTTTGTTCCTGCTGCTCCAGAGCTGGTCTTTCCTGGTATGTCAGCCTGCAGGCATGACTCACGGGAGCCTTTCACAACATGGAAAGGTCTTCCCAGAGGAATTCCAGCTCCTCCAGGCATTTGCAAAGGAAATTCTTAATTGGATTAGATTCATAATACTAATCTGCTAATGACTGTTTGTTATGGAGATCTTGGCACTATCTTGTAAATATATTCACCTTCTTTTAACTCGCCTTATGTCTTTTTATCACATACAAGCTCAGTGTTGTTAAGATTGTACTGCCGCCAGCAGATCTGATAGTTGGGAATGGAGGACTACTGTGTTTATTACACAAGATCTTATAAAGCTCATAATTCTTCTCTCTCTCTCCATTTCTCGCTGTTGTTTTAGGTGGGGTAGTAAAAGGGAAGCAGTGGTAATTGGCATGTCTGACATCCGGCTGTGCTTCTCTTACCATGAGTGTGAAGGACACCCTCGGTGGGGAGTGCCTCTGTGCAGTTGTCAGATAGAAATGTGTATTTTTAGAAAAAGCGTGTTTGGTCCTTATTCTTTCTTCCCTAAAAAGGGTGGGTTTTGGGTTGTAGGTGCTGCTGTTGTGGTGTGAGGAACACCTCCAGGAGAGCAGAGCTCCGGTGTTTCCCTGTGTAARACAGAGTCAATTTGAGATTTCAGTTGTAGCATCGATACTGAAAGAGTTTTTCAACACTAACATAAATTCTTCCGTTTATTGACCCGCACCAGTGTATGTTAAACTGCTTTCATTGCTAGACTGACTCACTGGTACGTGTCAGGTTCTTGAGTTTTTTCCTGTGCTCTGCAGCCTTTCTTAATCCTTGAGTCAGTAACAAAAAGCAGGAATCTGCTGTGAAGAAAGGAAGCAGTTGCTTCCAGCGTAGGAAAGAGGTGTATTTCCCTGAAAGCAAGTGTGAGAGTCTGAATATTTAGGAAGTGCTGTCTGTTGGAATATAAATCATGTGAGAAGGATGTACCCGTTTTGTTTTTTTAAACCAGTCAGGAAGTTCTCTTGGACTTGTGAAAATGCAAATGTATCTGGGGATATAACATGGCTTTGTTACAGGGGTATGAAAGAAGTGAGTGTAAGCAAAAAGCATCTTGCCACGTCAGGTTACTGGCTAGACTTGTGATTTTTGTGACACAGATTGTCAGAGCTGGCTTTTCCTTCTTATAGTAATCGATTTATGCTGTCTCCAGCTCCACTGCTCACTAGATGTCTGCCCAGCTTCCTCGAAGGAACACTGCAGTATCCAGTAACTCTGTAAGCTGAGTAAAAATAGTGTTGTAGCTTCCCTTTAATAAAGGGGTTGACAGATACCGGTTGTAATGCAATCACATACCTTTTTAGGTATGGAGTGGATGCTCTCTATAGCCAAAAATGAGGAAAAGAAAAAATAAAAAGTTGCATAAATCATTCTTCCTGTTGGTGTATCAGATCTTGAGCACAAAAGGCAAAGAGCATCTCAGCCAGCTGGGGGGAATCGAGTGCCTGAACCCGACTCTAACCCATTTCTGCTGACGTCTGCTCTGCACGATCACTGGAAGCAAACTAGATGGAGCTGGAGATTACCGACTTTGAACCCTGCAGAAAGCACTGGCCTGAGGATACAATTTAGCAGGCTGAAAACCCCATGCTGAATTTCTGGCAAGCGCTGGTGATTGGTGTGAAACACCTGCCTGTACAGCCTCTGACTTTGGGCACGGCATCATGTGAACTTCCCAGTGATCTCTGTCTAGAATAGCAACAGGAGCAAGATATGAAGGTGATCTGGAAAAGGCAGAAAAGAATGTATGCCCTGCTCTAAGAGGTGGTTTTTTTTTTTGGTTTTTTTTTGTGGATATTTCTGTCCCTGCTCTTTATTCTCTCTTCCCCAGCGTTCTTGGGAAAGCCTAGTCCACATGTAGATGTCAGAATTATACTTCACTTGTGCCTGTGTGAAGACARATTCATGCTTTTGCTTTTATGGGTCTGCCCTTCATCCTCTTCTGATGTGCTGCTTTCCTTTTTTCCATCTTACTGCTGCTGTCCTTTCACCYCTGTCTCCTTTGAACACGTTCGGTATGGCTGGGGCTGAATGTGTTCACTTCTCAGAAACCTCTCAGACCCGTGTTTTGATTATTTTTTTCCCACCAGAGATGTCTCTTCATTTATTGTTCTTTAAAGACAAAATTGGATGAAGTGCTTCTCACCAGGGCTGTGTTGTTCCTCAGCCTCCTTTCTTTTCCCTGATGCTGCCCTATGTGTCATCCTGCTTTGAGAAGATGACTTCTAATCTGTTAAGAAGATGGTGCTATAAAGACCTGAACACTTAATAATGAACCTGGACATTGAATTCAGGCTATTGTTACTATTGTCTGCAGCACAGGCATGAGTGATGCCTGGGAAAGAAACAGGAGTCAGGATGTGCAGAATGTCTGAATTTCTGTGTCTGACCCACATTTTTCAAAGTCAACAATTCTTCCTATTGACTTCCATGGTTTCTGCTTATAAATACAAAGTTGGATGGTTCCCTAGGCAAGTAAGTCTCAAATATCAGAGTTCATAACCAGTCAAACTAATTAAAAATAATAACCAAAAAACCTCACTGAGGTAATGATGGTATTATATACTTCTTAATGCATATTTATTTATATTTAAGTATATTTGTGTTTACATATATGTGGAAATTTAACATCTTAAAATACAATACATGCTTTAATTTTTTGTCAGGTGGACATTAATGAGGGTAATAACTAACAGGTTGTCTAGGGAATGGTCTCTGTGGGCCAGGTTCCTTCTATAAATAGAAGTAACTAATTACATCAGGTGATCACATGTTTACATGCAGCTTATCCAGTTTATTGGACCCTCCTGCTTGTCAGGTTGAAGGCAAAAAAGTTCTGCTTCATGCCTTTGGAGGAAATTTTCCTGATACCCCGTGAACCTCAGGACTGCCTGCACATGAGGGCACAGAGAGGAGGCAGAACCCCCAGTGAAGGCAGGAAGGGAGCTGAGGTAAGGTAGATAAACACCTGCTTCCATGAGGTTCTATTCCCAGGATGAGAGTATCYGGAGTGGTTTGATGAAGGATTCAAGTAAACAAGTTCACTGGTACTGAAATTCACAGAATACTTACAAAATTTATGATGCACTCATGAAATGGTACCTGGTTCCTAGGAGCACAGTGATGCTGCTGCCAGAGGCTGGTGCTGCTGGCCAAGCCCTTGAAATGTTGGACACTGGCAGGTCTAGATGGTAAAAATAAACATAGAGTCAAGGAAATTTTGGGATCTGGCACACCCAGCAATGCTGCTACTTAAATCTTTAAGAGTTCAAGTCTTTCTCCACTCTTGTAGCATCATGCAGACAGATGATGTTCGTATACCTTTATTTTTCCCTTGCATGCATCTTGTTCCTCATTGTCTGCCCATATCATGGTGTTTGAATCCTGAATCTGTTTTCTGTCTGTTGCCAAACCCTTATTTCCGGCTCTGGCCATGCTGTTGGAAAGATGCATGCTAAGCAGATGCAACGTTCCAGATGATGGGATAACTGGTGACCTGTGAAACGGTCATTTTGGTTCCCTTCCTCACATAGTGGCAGCCAAAATAATCATGTCCTGACCTGTTTGGTGGTGTCCAGGAGTCCTTGCTGGATGTTACTAATTTAGAATTTCTTATGTGCACGCTCAAGACTTTCACTGCAGTGTAAACAAAGTTATGCTGGCTGCTGTCAAGCTTTTTTCACAGGTTCCCTCAGGAGTTGTTGCACCACAAGTAGAAGTAYAGTGAGTTATGCTCTGTGGTTAATGTGAATTGTGTTGCTGGCTTAAAATAGGTATAACTTATAAATAATGTGAGCCTAATTGAGGCCAAGAAGTTGCTGAAACTGTTAGTTTTAATGTGGTCAGGTYATGTTTAGAGGTCAGTAAGAAACAAAAATTATGCTGGGCTTATCTTGAAGTTTGGTGGTCTCTGCATTGGTGCTTGAGAAATCTATAGCTTCTTCAGGAACATTGTTCTTGTATAGCTACAGCTAAGTGTCGCAATTTATCCATGTTAATGAGCAGAACTTGGARACTTCACTGAATAATTTGAGGAATAATCCTGACACTAGTGGAGAAAAGGAGGGAGATGTTAGTATTCCTAATAACCACCTCTAAGGTAATTAGAATTTGACTTTTTTTCCTCAGAAGCTCTGTGTTGATGCAAGAGTACAAGAGGAAGGGAGTAAGGGAGTTGCAGTGGGGAGGTACTCGCCGCAGGCTGCAGCTGTTGGTTTGTTTGGTGTGGTTTTATTCTGTCTAAGGTAGAGGCTCAGGGTTCCAGGTGTCCTCCTCCAGCCGGGTTTGGGAGCAGCTGTGAGCAGAAGTGTGTAACTTGGGCGCAGTAAAAATGTTCCAAAGAGCTGAATTTGTAAATGATGCAACTTTCCCTGTTTCTCAATGGGGCTCTTGTAATGCCCTGACAGTGAGGTTGGTTTCCTGGTTTGTTTTAGCTGCCATTGAGGCCCTGCTGTAGGAAGCCAGGGAGCCTTGTTCTTTATGAAGCTGGTAGAACAGCTGTAGCTCTATCCATCATAGGAATAAATAGGAGTCCCAAGAAGAGCCAAAAGGTTTCTCCTCTTAACTGGCAAACCTATCTAGYATCCTTCATTATCAGCCTGTCATTGAGTCTTGGTCAGTTAATTACGTTTCYTGGGAAGGAAAAATATGTTTGCCTGTGTTTTTTCATGGTGTTATTGTTTTCCTCCCGCACAGAAAATAATATTTAAGTCTGATTGTTGAAAACAACTGATGTGAAAGACAAGTTGTTGAAGAAAGCTTCACCAGGCACTGGTTTGTTTTCCTGCCACCATTATCCCAGCTGGTAGCTGGCTGTATCCTGGTGGGTCCAAAAGTAGTGTCAACGTGCCTTTGACGCAAGATAGCCAGGAATKCAGTGTGTAAATAACCTCAGGTCTGCTTATAACTGGTTCCTTTGAGAGCTACGGCCCAGTTTGTATTGGAGAAGGTGCCATTCCTTGGAGCGCTTGTTTACCTATTTATTGAGGTCAGCAAAGTGAGGAGTAATTATGGGATTTARACTTGACAACAGGCATCTGATGTACGAGAGCCCCAGAGTGTGAAATTGAAAAGCTAAGTGGCTTCATGCTATTGTTTGCTTGATAAAAACTCCTAATACGCTCTTGAAGATTTTTTTTATTTTGTCATAGCCATTTAAGTTTTATTTAAGGGATATAGCATTGCCTTCCGACCGYGGCTGAGCAATGCTTGACAACACATCTGATACTAATTTCAGGAGATACTAAACTTTTTTAGAAAAAGCCATGAGACTGATAATATATGGCAGGTGATTCTGTAGTCAGTGTAGTGTTTTTTGGCTAGGCAGTGATAAACATCTCCTTTAGTTTTCAGAGGCTTTGTATGAGCTGGTCTTCCAGGTGTTTGTAAGTCAGCCTATGTTTTTCAGGGCTGTCTTTGTCTTAAATGCAGAAACACATATTGCTGTTCAGGTTTGATTTGGGTCACGCCAACCCCCTCAGGTAAACAGCGGTGGCCACCACTCTTGTCTGTGATGACAGAAAGGGAAACTTTCAGAAATGAAGGGTTAGTGAAATTGTACTGAAAAGCGCAACTGACTGGTGTGTAGTTGAAAGGAGATGTGTTGTAACCGAAGATAAAGTGGGAGCTGTACAATTCCAGGTCCTGTTGGCAGCAAACACTGGCGGCTGGAGCTGTGCATGCTAATGAACCCATGAAAGATAGGGAGAAAAGGGCTGTGGTGCTCCTGCCAAAGTGCTAATTTTTACCTTGCTTATGAAGATCAAGTATCTTGCTYAGATTTAAAAATCAGTTTCTTTTATGCTTACAGTAAAAGGTTGAAGAATGTGGTCATACCTAGTCAATTAAAACAGCGTTCTTTAGCGCTTCCCCRGCTTTCTGCTGAGACCCAGGCAATGCTCTCTGCTTGCTGCGAGGCCAGCAGTGCAGGAGCAGCCTTCATCAGTCTTTGTTAGCATGGTGAGCTGCCTTGATGAACAGTTCATTAACCAGGAGAGGCAGAATCAGTCTTTTAATACAGTTGCTATCRCAGCTAGGCCCTGACAGTGAGCAGAAAACCTCAGGAGGCTTGTCTGAGTGCTAAAACCTTGCTGCTGCTCTGAAACGAATCTTTTCCCCTCCTTCCACAGRCCTTTGGGTAGCAGCATTCATTAAAATGCTTCTTTAATAGTACGGTGKATGTAGGATTTCATGGTTCAAACACAGCAAATGGGACAATAACACACACACTTGCAAAGAAGCCTGTTCTGACTCTTCCAGGCATCTCTCAAGGTTCACCTTAGTATTAATTGTTTCATTGTAAAATGCGTAAGATTGAGGTAACAGTTAAAACAAATAACCGGAGGCATCTGGCAGCGCGTGGATCCCTGGCACGGYGCGCGTAGGAATGGGGCAGACGTGTTCCCAGCAGTTCAGGCACGCTCATCAGGAGCTTCAGAGGGTGAAATTTCACRAGGAACAAATCAAAGTCTGTGGTTTTTTTCCCCTGGGGTGTTGGGAGGGGAGAGGGGAATGGGCCAGATGAACCGTGCTTGCTGTAGCTGCAGATCTAAGAGCTCTGTTTCTAGCAGGAGTAAAACCTGAGCTGTTGCAGGATCCACCTTAGGATTCAGCATGGATTTATGCTGCAGCAAGCACACGGGGATCATTTGTTACTCTTCTCCTTCCACCCCCCTTCCCTGCTTCTGTTAGCAAAAGGTTGGTTTRGGGCAGGAGGGAGTTACTGCTTCATCCAAGCATTTGAGGTGAAGCAGCCAGTAGTGGAGGCTTTGGTGCTCTCATCTAGAGCCTGATCTCTTGTTCATCCAAGCSCTCCAGGAAATGAGAAACATAAGCTGCAGGTATGTCAGTGCATATATGCAGAGCGCTGCGTTTCTGGAGCGCCTGGAACACGGAGGCCTCTGAAACCCTGCACTCCTCCTCAAAATGGCTGCCAGATGTGTTGGCTCTACTGAATTCCCCAGAGCCTGACACCAGAAATGCTGAGGTTATTACCAGCTTGGTTCTTGCTGTGTTCTTCCCTCAGTCTTGCAGGCACAGTGTTGCAAGAGCGAGTGTGACCCCGGATGGCTGCAGTACCTGCGGAGGCTGTCGCTGGCACACGGGCGAGCTCGGGGCAAGACTCTCCGGGACTCTGTTTAAACAAAGGAAGTGTGTTTGTTTTTACAGTTCAGGCTTGGGAKCCTGGGCTGGGATCCTGTGCCATTTCCCTGTGCTAGAAGCAAGATTCTCGAGGAAGACAGCCTCTCCCTTTGCTGCAAAGCACAGCTCTTCCTGGCCAGCAAATATGTATCTTATCTTCTCTGGCTTGTCAGGGTTGGAGACTGGAAAGCTTAACTCGATTTGGGTTGACATTTGTAGGTGCAATAAACAGTAAAGAATCTCCTGCCATGAGCCATTGTCTAGCTTCCCATGCTTGTGTGGCTTTCTTGGGCCAGTCTTATAAGCTACTGTATTCCTGATCCCTTTGTAAACCAGTCAGTCCCACTGGATCCTTGAAATCTGTTTCCCAGACAGWGGGAAATGGAGCTTCCAGATCCTGCAATAGCACATCTGAATGTTCAGCACAAGAGAGTAGACTTGCTATGCAGCTGCCCCTAGCTAAAGTCAGGAGAACTTTAAAAGCATTGTCTTAAGCCCCACTGCRTGGTAAATGGCCAGTTTTTGCCAGCAGGTACATTTTTCCTGACACAGTCAGCAGTTTGCTCGAATAACAAATCTTAATGATGAAGAGGTGTTGGAAAGTACTTGAGTTAGTAGTAGGATCTGTAAGGAAAGTGTATCATCCAACATATGCTGCTCTGCCTTTTACTGAGGAAAAGTGTTTCTCAAAATAGTCCTCCTTACTCCTTCGTCTAATTTGCTTTGGTTTATTTCTAGCATTAAATGAGAATGTCATTTCACTGTGATACAGCTTTTATAGTAAGTGCAGATCCATGTGAGTAGGATGTATCCTGTGCTTCATAGCCAAGGCAAGCTGTATATGGTGACACTTTTAGGAATATTTGGGTTGTCTTAAGATAGAAGGTGGTTTCCACCATTAAGTAAGTGTGCCCAGGGATGGAGTACATGGGAGGTGGTGGGTAGACTTCATGGCAGCTTGTTCAGTTGGACTCACTGCAAATCCAAGGGATGGAAGTGCCTGAATGTATGACTGTGCTTGCTGCACGGGAATCTGTGTGGTCTCACATGGAGAAATCAAGTTATTTAAGGAGGTGTGGTATTGGGGGAAGGGATGTGTGTGGCACACCAGTGAATCTTCCATTTATCTTTGCTGTTCAAGTCTGAGAGTGCTCTGAAACCGTGGAGCTGAGATGGGTGTCATGGAAGACTGGCTTCTTGGAGGTGTCTGGCTAAGTGGATGTATGGGGACCGAATCCAGGGAGCCTCACCATAAATAAAAGGAAGTGCCTGGGAGCGGAACTGCAGAGCTGCCCTGACTCAGGCTGTGTGTACGTGAGAAGAGTTCCAGAAATGACAGTAAATAACAGTAAAGCTTTGCTTTGTGTTTCTCTTGTAGCAACCCTCCGCTCAGTGAGGAGATGCTGCCTCCGGGAGAGTGGATGTGCCACCGCTGCACCGTGCGCCGC
Organism: Malurus melanocephalus; assembly: GCF_030028575.1. Lineage (NCBI taxonomy): Eukaryota > Metazoa > Chordata > Aves > Passeriformes > Maluridae > Malurus > Malurus melanocephalus. The sequence continues at coordinate 1,346,401 of NW_026623394.1, forward strand.
AAGGTAAAGCCTCTCAAAACAGACACAGTCCCTGCCCTTCCAACTGGCCATTTGAAACCTGAATCCTGTGGTTTATACCTGCCTCTCCCCTTCATGTGTACTTAGACATGTACTTAACCAGAGCTGCTCTTTCTGCTCACATTTGMAAAGGGCTTTGTTAGGAATGGGCTTAAAGAAACYCAAGGGGTCTTGGTGAGACCCTCACGCTATTTAACCTCACTACTAGGAGCTAAAACTGAAGTTYCTRRTACCTTCTTGTCAATCTATGCCTTTTGAACTGTTTTCCTTCCCCCAATTTCTGGAAAGGAGGGAGAGCTGAGGCACAGAGGAAATGGGATGGCTCCCCTGCTCGAGGAGGTGAGCTGTCTACAGGCAGAGTGGGCGTCACGTAAATGCAGCTTTGCCATCAGGGCTGTGATTCTGGTTAATACCTGTTTTTTAGAAGTGTGACTTTACAGCAGTTGTACATCAGCAGAGGGTGAAATCACAGTGAGTTATGATTTCCTGGGCTGTTGAACAGGATGGGGAGGCGATGATTGGGCAAGATTTTAGCTTTTTTTTGCCTTGATGCTCTTTCTCCAGGAAGCTGTCTTGCACAATGTAAACATCTTATTGCTGTGACCACGTAAGGCTGCGTAGCAGAGGGTTTAGAAACTGCACCAAGCTATCTAGCAACTGTTCCCCTGAAGTGACACCCAAAACAGATTGGAAGAAAACTGTGTGCTCAGCCTTTTGTTCCTGAAGTGATTGCCTTGTTATGTTTCCAGGGTACTGTTCAGCCATCTGCCAACAATAAAAATGAAGGTCACAAATSGAAAACCAAATAATAAAGTAAAAAGAGAGAGGAAAGGAAAAGATTCCCAACTTTTCTATATTCAAAACTGCCTCAAAACACTTCCCTGCCYTTGCAGACTGTATTAGTGATGGAGTAGATTGGTTCTTCCATACRGGTGATGCTGTCAGGCACTGGAGCAGTGCACAGTTGCCCATCCTAGGCCATGCATCACCCCTTCCTGTTCCAAATGGATCTTGTGCTGATGGCAATGTTATAGTTTTCCTCTGCTGCACCTTGAACAAKATTCCTGTCATCAGGAGATAGCAGTGTTGTTTGTATATTGTGCTGGTATTCTCAAGCTGACCTTCTCAGCCCATCACGAGTTTGTATGCAGTGCCAGGGTTAGTAGACTGCATCAATGATGAACAGTGTGCTGTGGAGTTTCTCAGTGTTGGTAGCAAAGTAAACGGTCTGATTTGTCAAGTGGTTAGGACTAGATGCTATGAAATGCCCTGATCTGGACTCAAGCACAGCTACCCTGAAAGGAGAGACACATGGTAATGTTCTTCCCCATGCTTGGTTTTCTTCAGCTGTTCTGTCACCTGTACCTTAGCTGCCATCTGACTGTTCATGGTTGAGGTTCTAATGACTTCAAGGGGGAAGTTGTAGTGAGTGGCTCGAGTGTTTTCAGATGCTGTTTGTCTTCAATCACATATTTATCAAGGTTGATGTGCTTTGTTTGTGGCCTCCATGATAAGCCTGCCTATTCATGTCGTGCAGAAGCGAGAACAGAAGAAAGAGCTGGGGCAGGTAAATGGATTGGTGGACAAATCTGGGAAAAGGACCACCTCCCCCACCAGTGACGCAGACCTGTTGGACAGGTCTGGCAGCAGCATCAGGGCTAATGCGCATGCCAGGATCTTGGAAAGGAGAGCRAGCCGGCCTGGCACTCCCACATCCAATGCCAGCACCGAGACCCCCAACTCAGAACAGAATGATGTCGATGAGGACATAATTGACGTGGATGATGACTCTGCCATTGCAGAAATGGACTGTGGGCAGCCCCAGCTGAAGCGACCCTTTGAGCTTCTTATTGCTGCTGCCATGGAAAGGAACCCAACGCAGTTCCAGCTGCCGAATGAACTGACCTGCACCACAGCACTTCCAGGTGAGCGGTGGCTTGGCTGGTGTTGGGGAAGATGCCTGCAGTTGCAGCCTGCTGCCATCTTTCCTCTTTTCCCCCTTGATTCAGTGGTAGTTGTGGCTCCAGTGGTCTTKCTTGTGAAAGCAGAGGGTACCCCTGGTTCTCTGCCAGCTGCCCAACAGCAGATGCCTTTCAAATCTGAGGTGTGGGACTCTGCAACTACACACCATGCTCACCATGACTTGTGATAGATGCTTGTTGTTCTCACCTTGGTCTAGATCATCAATATGGAAAAAAAATTTGTCCAAATACTTGATTTTTGATTTGTGATGCAATAATRTAGCAACAAAGTAGTGATTAAATGTATAGGATGTCACTGAAATTACTAAGTATGAAATATATCAGCCTTTAAAGACAGTTTGGGTCACTTAAAGCTAGATTTAGTGATTGATAGAGGTTCCTTAAGTAGCAATCTTTGATTTTTTTCTGTCTGAGATGATTATGTATGTCTACCAGAAAGCAAATCTCTGCTATGTGGATAACCCAAAGCTGTTAAAAATTTCCTTTTCAGGTACTAGTAAGAGGAGGAGAAAGGAAGAAACCACAGGAAAGAATGTCAAGAAAGCACAACACGAGTTAGACCACAATGGTTTGGTTCCCTTGCCGGTGAAGGTCTGCTTCACATGCAACAGGTATTTGTCTCTTCCAGGGAAGCTGTTYAGTGTAGCTGCAGCTTTCACAGGAGCAAACTTCTTGCTCAAAAATATAGATAACTTTTCCATCCTCCATCATTACTTAAAATTCTCTAAACAAATCGGGGAATATTCACCTTTGCTAAGTAAAAGATGTTTAACCACAGCAGGTGGTCCAGTTGTAAAGGGTTCTKAAATGTAGCCTGAAGATTGACAAGATAAAGCCATCTTGTCTTCAGTGTTTTTCTGCAAAGAAATATTTGAAAGTGATGCTGGTTTAGTAAATGGAGATGCTTGTTTATGGTTTGTGAAGGAAGTGTGTGAGGAGGTGACCTTTAGGAAATAGAAATCTACTGAGAGATTTATAAGCCCAAGGCAAATAGGAATATTGTGCTGAAATTGTAAATCTGAAAACCAGTACAAAATACTGATGGGTTTTGTAGCTGCATAAAAAAATGCGTAGATCAGTCCCAATTCAAAATGTCARTGGAAATGAAACCATTATTTCAAGAACCCAGTCAGAGTAAGTTTCTGGAAATGGGATGGAGACTCAGGTGGGCTTTTGAGGAGAACAACTGATGACTTCGTCATTGTTCAATGACTTCTTTTAAAGAAGCCTGGGGATTCAGATGTCGTTGTTTTTCCGGAGTTTGAGACTTGTTCTGATAACACTGTGTTGATGTATACRTCCCAACGTCACACATGATTCCTCTAAGGAAACTTGTAATTACCTAAATCTGAGATTTCCYTTTGATCTCTGAATTTTGCTTCAAATGAAGGCTTTTGCCTTGAGTGGCTCTTGAAGAAAGTCCATATAGATCAAGTTACAAATCAGAAATCCTAGTTCTCGGTGCAAACAACAGTGTAGGGGATAAACTGAAGTGGTTATCCAAGCTTGCCTGAGTGTTCTATTTATACCTTGTATTGGGAATAAGATTTGGCTCTTTCTTTGCAGGAGTTGCAGAGTGGCACCTCTAATCCAGTGTGATTATTGCCCACTCCTGTTCCACATGGATTGTCTGGAGCCACCGCTTACTGCCATGCCTCTGGGTAGATGGATGTGCCCAAATCACATAGAACACGTGGTGGTAAGCAGGACTATGATTGCAGTATGGTAACCGGATGCTGGAGTGGAACCTGGCAGGTCCATTAAMGGACAAAGCACAACAAATGTAAAACAGCTCCTGAGCTCTTATTGCTCCCTGTAACGCTTGTAAAGCTCCTGCTGCAAGCAACGCACCCTCCAAAGGAATATGATGCTGCTCTCTGCAATAAGATATAAAGATGGGGGAACTCCTTCCTGTAACTGAAGCTGACAGCTCAGATTGTGGCTCACTGACAGCTTGTCTAGTTTTTGACTGGACTCTTTAAGRTCTAGATCAGCTTCCAGAACTGGGAACAAAGCAGCACAGTGCTACAAACAGGGGAAGTAATTCTTTGCATGCTTAACCCAAAAAACTTTGATTCCAAGAGGGAGTTTTCATTTTTGGAAAAGCAGTGTACTTGAGACTTAAATACTCAGGAAACAGGGGGCTGAAACAAAGAGCTTTTGCCCAGAMAAACTGCTTCTGAGAGCATTGATGCTGCTTAGTTGGGCTCTAAATGCTTTTGTATTCATCTCCAGCAAAGTGCCCTTTAACAGAAATGGTTAGTGCTGCAGGAAACAAGTAGTCTAAAGCTGAGCTGATGCTGTACTGCCAGTGCTACGAGGCATTATGAAAGTCTTAGGGTGCCTTAGAGTGACCTGCAGATCCCTAACTCCTGTGGCATTATCTGATCACCCAGCTGAACCAGAAGAACTTGACCCTGAGTAATCGGTGCCGAGTATTTGACCGGTTCCAGGACACCATATCTCAGCACGTTGTCAAAGTGGATTTCTTAAACCGAATCCATAAGAAACATCCTCCGAATCGCAGAGTTCTTCAGTCAGTGAAGAGGAAAGGTCTGAAGGTATGTGTAAATAAGTAGTAGTGGGTGAGAATCCCTGTATATGTATTTTAGTTTGGAAGGGAAACCAGCATACTCCTTGGGGCAGGAGGAAGAAGATGAGGTCTGAGTGACTGTGTTGGTGAGAGATCTGGGAGTCAGTAGTCACTGCCTGCAGGATTTAAGAAGATCTCTTTCCTTCAGCTGCAAGGCTCGATTGTTAGAAGTAAACATTTAAATCTAGCACAAGCATAAAAGGTACAACACAAAACCTGAACATGGCCCTACAGTCAGATTTGGAGCTATTTGCTGCCATAATGCCCAGAAACTGCCATACAGGCTTCCCTTGGCTTTTTTTTTTCATGATTTCTCTTATGCTGTGGCCACCACGTTGTACCAAAGTCATGCCTRACCCAAGGGACTAAAACCTATTAATTTCAGCATGGCTACATSAATTTAAAGTATTCAGTCCTTGATACTTCTAATGCTCTATCTSCAGGGTTCCTTTGGGTGAGAAAGCAACAAACATGAAGTTTAGTGCTGATCAGGCACTTGTAACTAGTCATTCTGGAATAATTGTTCTCATGTGTGATCTTCTTTCTCCACTATGTAGGTTCCTGATGCTATAAAGTCCCAATACCGGCTTCCACCCCCGTTACTCGCGCCTGCAGCAATTAGAGATGGCGAGCTGATCTGTAACGGGATCCCTGAGGAACCCTTGCAGAAGCACCTTTTGAACACTGAGCACTTAGCCAGCCAGACAGAACAACAGGAGGTAAATGAAGTCAAATGCTTGGACTCTGTGTGTGTGGTTGCTTTGGTACAAAGATCCCTTTCCATTTAAGTCATGATGRAGCAGTTGTCTAGGAAACCAATCTGGATATCACGTGTGAAGGTGATAGCTTGTCTTGTCTCTGACACCCTTGCCTATTAAAACTTCACTTTGACTTTCCAGGTGAGATGTAAAATTCCTCATTTGACACTTCAGGGAAGTGGTGAAATAGTCCTCTGGCCTTAAGAGTGGAGTCGAGGGCCTTCTATCTAGACGTCATCTTTATTTCGTGGCTGAGGGGAAATACTTTGCACTTTGATTATGTAAGGCTGCTCTCTGACACGTTTATTTATAAGTTAACGTCCCATTTCTGGGTYGCTTTTTATTGCGGATGGAATTGGACGTCTAAATCAAGGTCAAATGCATGTTTAAATCTTGTRTGAAACTCCTGGCCAGCTTCCACAGTGTGAAGCCATTGCAAACAGTCAAGAATTAAGTCCTTCTGTTAGCTCAGACAGGGCTCTCCTACGTGGCAGGTGCASATCCACCATGGAGCTTAAACCTTTGAATAAATCTTTTGGTCTTCCTCCACTTTGTGGRAAAAGAAAGTGCTCTCCACCCTAGCTTTCCACTCCCTACAGCTGAAGTAGAGCAGCATTTCATTCCAACATGGTATAGAGTAAACTGGAGGATTGTGTTTGGCTCGAAGCCCAAATTAATGAAAAGTGTGTTTGTAACCAGCTGAAGAGTTGCAGCACTTAACAAGTGAAGAGATGGAGGAGTTTGGGAGTGAGGAAGTGCTGCCTTCTCCCTCATTTAAACTCAGCCCCTCTCTGTCCTGTCCCCAGCATGGAGATGAACAGYACATAATTTTGATTGCACTTTTGTACCTCCGGACAAAATTCTCTCCTCATTGTAGACAAGCTCCCAGAGCAGATGCTGTAGTKCCAGGCTGTATCTGAGCAGTCAGCAGCTGGATTTCCTCAAGCTGGGTGAACAGTGGAGTAACTGTAGAGGTTTGAAGCCCTGCTCCCTCCAGAGCTAACCTGCACTTTTGTTCTTCCTTCCAGTGGCTCTGTAGTGTTGTTGCGCTCCAGTGCAGCATATTGAAACATTTATCTGCTAAGCAGATGACTTCGCTTTGGGACTCTGAACAAACAGAGAAGGCTGATATTAAGCCTGTTATTGTGGCAGACGGCTCACTCGCCAACCCTTACCAGGCAGCTGACAAGGCACCCACACCTTCCCTCTATTCCATGTCATCCTGCACCTCAGGGATTACCACCCAGAATTCCTTGAGCTCCTCGCAATCCCAGCAGACTTTGTCACAGGAAGATGTTAACTGCAGCTCTTGTATAGATAAATCCAAGAAGGTGTCTTCTTGCGGGACTTCGAATGGGCCAACAGCCTCTGACATTAAAGTGAACGGGCCTCATTTCTATGGTGTTTCATCCGAATCCTCAGCACAGTTGACTGACTCCCAGAGGCTCATGGGGTCTGGGAACACAATACCTGTTTTGTCTCATCGGCAAACGTGGCCTCGGCCTCTCACACCCCCAGCGAGTTGTGGACTTCTGAATCACACCATTGGAACCATTGTCAAAACAGAGAACGTAGCAGGACCCGTTTCTTGTGCACAAAGGGGTTCTGCACCGGTCACGAGTTTGCCTACGTCCATATCGAGCTCCTGTGCCAGCCTGGAGACCACCAGCACTTTGCAAAGGAAGAATGTGCAGACGCAGATCGGGCCACCACTCACGGCTGAGCTGCGGGCCGGGGGCTCCCCGCTCAGTGCCACCCGGGCTCTCACCCCTCCCCAGGCTGCAGGAGATGGGATCTCTGCTGTTGGGTCCACAAACAGATTCTGTTCACCAGCACCACCTTCAGGTACGTGCTGAACCGCTGACCTTGGCCCTGGGGCTGAGAAAAGCTCAGRTTAAACCTCGCTCAGAACCTCAAGGCTGTAGTAGTGTGGCCTCAATTAATGGAGAATTGGGCTTTCTGTGGAGAGCCAGCAGAAGTTTTTCAGGTCTCCTCTGTCTTAGGCCCCTTTATGGGAGCCATGGGATGTATTTTTGCTGGCTGCCTATACTTGAGAGAGGAACTCTATCCTGACAAGCAGGATAGTAGGTCAGTTGAATTCTGGAAAGCAACAGTAGTTTTATATCACTTGGCTGCTGCCTCGCTGTTTCAACAACTGCTGCTTTAAAACCCCAGCGCTGCTGTAAAATCACTGGTTTGTTTCAAATGGCCATTTGGATTGCAAGGTAATCAGTCCTTCTCAGAAGAGCAGCTCYCTGGGACCTAATCCAGAGGAACTGTCCAGGCAGTGGTTGGTTGTGTCCCCTACTGCAGGTGTTSTTGGAGCCTTCAGCTGTACGGCCTTGATGGTGGAGAAATGTGGGTTTGGGGAGTTGTAGTCTGCTCGGGATCTGTTGGTTTGATATAGGGTTGTTACGGACTTGGATATGCCGGGGATCCTGAGTTGTACCCAAAGAACTTGCTAAATAATAGCAAGGTATATAATAAATATCCATTTTTCWGTGTAGAAACATTAAGTTAAAGATGTTGATACCTGCTGAAGTCAGAGTAACTGCCCACTTTACTCAAGTTTTGCTAGAATAAACTTTCACATRTGGCATTCTCTTCCTTTTCCCTCTCCCCACACCAGCTCAATCCTCAAACTAGCATACCCTTTGTGCAGCTGAGTGTCAGCAGTGACTGAAAAGCATGTGACAGAGCTGTGTGTCACTTCTCATGCAGTTCCAACCTGCTCAGTGTCAGTTTTGCATGGAGTGGCTCAGGTCCGTCTGGTGGTTGCAAAGCAACAGGGCAACATCTTTTCATAATCCTTTCTCAAATTCCTCAGTGAGTAACTTTTAAGCTTTGCCGCGCCTTTGGAAGCAGTCCTCAGGGTACTTGGCCTCCTCCTGAATAAACTTGGTTACTCTTGAGGCTGCTGGTTTGACCATGCCCTGCTTAGAAATGCAAGGCTGGGAGAAATTCTGGTAGAGGAAGTGAGACCATATTATAGAAAACTTTTTGCTTGTGGTTTGAAGAGCGCTGCAAACCCTACATAATTTTGCAGTTACTTAAGATGTTAAATAATTGCCTCTGGTGCAAAGCTTGTGTTCTACAAAATCATTACTTGCTGCAGTGTCTCTTGGGGAAGTGTAAACATTTAAATTTTCCATCTAACACGATGGATAGATATATTCATAACAAAAATTATGGTGCACAAATTTTGTTGTCGAGTACAAAAATGCAAATTGCTCATGACGTTTTTTTGCCATTAATTTCAGTAGTTACAAGCAAACCAACTCARGAAGATCTGGTATTGACAACACATTACAGGGATTTTGTTTCCTGGCAGTTGCCACTGCCTCTTTCAGCTGCATAGCCACTGCCAAAGCAGGAGGATTTTATTTTGTAAATAATAAAATCTGCTTATGACTGTTACCATCCTTCTGGACAAGGATGTGCACCCCAGACTTTATAAGAGGGTAGAAATAAAAATTGGGCAGCTGTGCTTTATTATGCCTGTTCAGACCTAAACGATCCACTTGGCAAATGTCTGTTTGGTTTAGTAAATTCTTCAAGCTCCTGGGGAGTTGGTGCTCGTCTTTCCAGTGTCACCACAGGGAGCAGGAGATTAAATGTATAGGTTAAGAATTCCTSCAGCAGCTGGAGACAAGGCAGAAGCCACGTTTGGCTCTGTGTTGGAGGCACACAAGCCTTTCTGTGAGCAGGAGGAAGGAAGCTCCTGGCCTCTAGTTCAGGCCTTTTTCAAAGCATGACTATGAGCAAAATGAGTCATTTGGAGCAGCTTGGCAGCCAAGGGCAGCCCGAGGGCTGGGTGCATGTCTGGTGAACGTCACAGTGACATCTCTTCTCTCCACCATCTCTCTCTGTAGATGGTAAGGTCAGTCCCAGCACCTTATCCATAGGAAGCGCTTTAACTCTACCCTCATCACTCACTTCAAATTCTGCAGCTATGTTGGACTTCACCAGTTCCCTGAAAGCGTTTATGGACGGGGGTGAGTATTTAATCCATCACCAGTCTCTGCTAGCCCTTTGTGTTTGCTTCCCTAAAGCATTCCCTAAAGCATTCCATCTCTGCTTGAGGAAAAGTTCCAGAGATAAAGAAGGGTTGCAGTCAGGTGAGGGAGGGGCTGGGTGTGCATTACCTTAAATATGTCACATGCTTCCCTGCTCCCAGTGTTGCCAAGGCAGCAAGGCCAATGAAGTGTTTCTGCCTGAAGCTTTTCTGGGGAAGGATCACAACTGGGCTGCTTTCCAGGTGGAATTCACATGCAGAAACCTGCAGCCCTGCCATGTTGTGGTGCTAGCTGCAATCCAGAGCTGCTGCTGGCAGATGTAAAGTCCAGCAGTAATAGATCTTRTAGTAGAGCAGTCACCTGAGTGATRATGCTCCAGTGGGTCTGCTAATTTTATAATTTATTTCTGCTTCTGTCAGTCTCCTAGACTGGCCTGGTTTTTATTTCCTTTTGTTGTACTTGGCAAGAGATGCCAAACGTTAGCAAAGTGCCTTCAGGAGGAGGTTGCTGAGCACCAATTGTCAGTAGCACAGCCAGGCTGTTACCAGAGGTGACTCCTACATCTGAAATCTGAAGAGCAGCCTTTCTAGCATTGCCAGTGTGACCCTCTTTTCTTGGRTGATCCCCAAGTGCCCAGCCTGCCCTCTGCTATTGGGAAAGGCTGTTACAGCTCTTCCTCCTCTCCTTTACATTTTTACTATTGTTGGTGTGGAGAAAGCTCCTGGAAGAAGAGGTTGCCCAGCCTCCTTGCTGCAAGAAAGCAGACCTCTGTAGGGCTTTACAAATATAAACACTTCAGAGTTATCAGAAGATCTGCTTTAAAGCTCATTAATAATGAGTTGCCCTGTTTGGTTTAATTGACCCTGCTATGGGGAAATGACTCAATCATGAGCCTGCAGCAGCTTCAAAGGTGGTTAGAGGCCTCTGTGACACAGGGCTGGATTTTCTAACCGGGTTACAAAGCTTCAGAGGAAGGACCCAACATGCTGCCCAAAGAGGTGCAGTGGCTACCTCTGCTGACCTGTTGATTCTGAACCAAAACAGCAGATTTTTCTGCTTTTATCAACCCTAGTTCCCCCAAACTTCTGCTTGCTGCCTCGGTTGTAGTTCTCCAGCCATGGCTGGCACTCTCCTCACACTGCTCTCAAGACATAATGTGAAGTAACAGCTCACCTTTGTAAAAGTCTTGATATTGCAGAGTCAGTCAAGTCTTTGCCGTTGAAGCAAACAGCAGGTTTGAAAGTGGGACAATTAAATCCACTGCAGCTCAGATTGGACCCTTTCCCTGAATAACTTACTAATTGCTTTTTGTTTATTAACAGAGATTGAGATAAATATGCTGGATGAGCAGCTGATCAAGTTTCTGGCCTTGCAGAGAATACATCAGCTCTTTCCTCCCAAAGCTCAGTCTCTAGCGAGCAGTGTCAATTCCCATCAGCAATCTCCTGTGGAAAACCACATTGAAGGTAAGAGCAGCCCTAGAATGGGTGGGTTATGYTGAGCCACAGATTTTGGCACTCCCTTGTCTATTCCTTGAAGGAGATTTCCTTCGTTTTCTGGTATCTGATGCTGCCTTTCACTTTTCTTTCCTCTTATCCCCCTGCTCTGAATAGCCACTGACCAGAAACTTCTTCAGGTTCCTCTACTTAATTATTTATAAATTTCAGCAGTGGGAATACTTGCAGTAACTTCAGATTTTCTGCTGAAAATGTTTAGTGAAGTCGTGTTTTATTCATCTAAGAATTAGCAAGAGATAGGAAGGTTCATCTGAGGTGCTTGGTGGCTTTTTTGTATCCTTACCTTTGAGATGGGCAAGAGAAATCTCTGGATTCCTGCTCTCCCTTCCTGRAGGAGTTGCTTATGAGACAAGCACAAGAACAGGAGGAACTGGGGCACMGAATCTATGTGTGACATTGTCATTGCCTATTCAGAATGTCACTGTCAAGYTGAAACCACTAAATATGACTAATGCAAGTAACGGAAAACAACTTTTGTTTCTCTTAGAAATCTCCAGATTCCTGAGTTCAGCTTTGGCTTTGTTTTTACTGTCACCTAAAGCTGCAGGGTGAACATGGCTTCATGTTCTTCTGCATGATGACAGTCAGTTTAATCTGCTTTCAAGCCCTAACTGGACAGCCTTGCTGTGGAAGCAGTTCTCTGCTCCCCCTCTGCAAGGCCTGGGGGTAAATATCCCAGATAAGATCTTTAGAAGTCAGTCAGTAATCTTTTTCTGAAGCTCTGTGCTTGCCTGCTATAGCATCACAGCATTCCCTAAATGCTTTGTCAGTCTTGTTGTGATGGCTGCTGCAGGACACAGCAGCAGGCTGTGGTATGAGCTGCCTTCCTGGTCTGGAATTCTTCAGCAGTCTGCCTTTCTCAAGGCAGATTGGTGCTGTCTTTACCCATCACCCTTTTTGGGCAGGAATGATGCATCCARCTGGCTGCTTAGCATTGCTGATGAAATGTTAGATCCAAAGGCTTTAGTGAGTCCTGCAGAGCCAGGCAGCTGAAAGGACTCGTGCAGGGCAGCCAGGCAGAAGTGGAACCTRTGATGACACTTGGTGTGGCTGCTATTCTTGATGTAGGCTCCTCTGAAAACAGTTTCTCATAATCCTCATRTTCTGATCTTTGATTTCACCCTCTTGGTGTAATGCTGTCCTGCAGATGTGGTATCAGGAGAGCCTTAAACTCAGTTTATAAGGGGTTTTCCTTCAAAGGATGGTGCTGAAATCCTGGCTAGGCCTATGTGGCCCAGTGGAGTTCAATATCTGTTCYACAGGAGATTTTCTGTTCAGTTAATGGGGGCATGTGAGTGTGTGGTTTGAACTTGGAGCTGCTCTGGAGGCTCAGCCCTGACCAGCCATTGTCACGTGTACCACAGGGACTGACCTGAGGATAAAAGAGTTCACTCAGGAAATCATCCTGTCCTKGGAGCTGGGTTAGTCCCTGGCCAAGCCCCTTTCAGCCCAGGTGTTTTTCCTGCAGCTTCACTGGAAGTGAAATCATGGCTTTTAAATTGGTGAATTCACCAGCACCRATTCTTTTTAAGTGGCACTTTGAGAGCAAAGACTGATTTGATTTCCAAGAGTGTAAGGGATTAAGAAGGAAGCCAGTGGTAGGAAGCTTGTGTGTTCCTCAGCATGGTGGCTCCATTGTGCACACTCGGTGTTAATGCTCCCCCATTTGCATGGCTTGTGTGGGTTATCAGAGAAAGCAATTTTCTCTGACTGGCAAGAAGAGGTTTAAAGCACAAACATTCCTAGAGGGTTGGGAACTGGTGCTTAGGCCAAAGCTGACTCCATCCTCCTTAGGATCTGTGCTTTCTGAGCTGGGGACACTGGAGTCAAGCAGCTTTCCCAGCTGATAACATTGTTCAAGTGATTYCTTTTTATCTTGCAGCGCAAGAAAGAAAGGAAGTGCAAGCCCGGGCGGTGTTCTATCCTCTGATGGGCTTGGGGGGTGCAGTCAATATGTGCTATCGAACCCTCTACATTGGGACAGGTGAGTAGCTTTTTCCTGCCCTGACCTTTCAGAATCAGGGTGGTTCACCCTGACCCTCCCTGAAGTGTTTGCCAAGTGGGTGTCAAAGGAAACAAATTCATTGTGGCCACTTGTACTGGGAGTYTGCACTACCAAGAAGTGTGGAAATCCCCAATCTGCCTGAATCTGTGTGGGTGGCAGCTCTGTCACCTGGTGTCATGACTAGAACAGCTGTCCTGGAGTTTTAATGCCTGACTGATGGAGAGGAGAGTTACGGTTTGCTTGCAGGTTTTGTTTCTTGTTGCTCAGATTCTTCTGGTGCTCTGGGTAGACCCAGGAGCAGTGAAATGCTCTTCAACATCCGTGGAGCTGCTGGCTCCCTTCCCCCACTGAAACTTTGTTCATGGCTTATCGCAGCATTATTCATGCAGTCCTGGGAGCAGGACAAAAGCAGTTGCTCCCCTGTTGTTTTGCTAATTGAAGTTTAATTCTGTCTGTTGTTCTCTGCTGCCTGACAGTTTTGTTTTTTTTCCAATACGAACTGAGCCTGTTTTGTCCTCCCCCATGACAGGCGCTGATATGGATGTGTGCCTTACAAGCTATGGTCACTGTAACTATGTGTCTGGCAAACATGCCTGCATATTCTATGATGAGGTGAGTGCCTGAGTGATTTTTTTTTTTCATTATTATTATTATTTTCGTTTTTTTGGTGTGCATGGCAGTGGGAGCTGGAGATGCAGGCAGCAGGTTGTCTTTGTGTGGTGTTCCTTTTGTGGACTACAAAGTAAGAGCCGGCGCTGTGAATGGTTTTACTCCGGTGGAGGCTGTGTCAGTGTTTTCTGTCAAACCCTTTTCTGAAACACAGAGCTCTGCCAGCACGATTTCTCTGAGCTAACTGCCTGTGGGCAAGGACTGGCTACAAGTCAGCACTGTCACTGCTGGCGTCTAGGGAAAGAAAAGGACATAGACATGGTCTGATGCTTTTTGATCTGGATGTGTTGTTAATAAAGGCTAAACTTTACTTGTCAACACCAATCCTTGGCTGGAACAAACCAGGCAACTGCTCTGAGTCCCTTGTTTTCAGGTTGTGATGGGGGAGCAAAGCATTCATACCGTCTGCAGTACTCTATAAATTATTTATTTAGCTAAAACTTCAGTTAAGCTCACAGCATAAACAGAAACCTACAGTTCCTACTTAACTACAGCCCAGAGATTAGTTTGTTCTTGAAGTAAACAGACCAGCAGGCCTGCCAGTAACAGCACTGCTGGAGATGTCTCCTAGCATGGAAATAGTCTTTGAAGCAAGATCGAGTCTTTTATATCACCATTTGTCAACCAGCTCTGGAGCAGRACCCAGGATTAACCCACAGCCAGCTTTAGCCATTCCTCCAGTGCCCTGCAAGCTGCTGAACACAYTCAGTAATGGGATCCTGACCATAAATCTGTGTGGAAGCATCTCTTCACAGTGGTCAGTCATAAATCAGGCTCTAGGCAYTGACCTCTGACCCTCCAGCAGCTCTCCTCTGGCTGCGGTCACTCTGGAGAGGAAGAATTCCCCTTCCTGGAGCTCTCTCTGCAGGTTTTCCTTCTGCAGTGTAGCAAGTTATTTCAAAACGTCCTCCCCTGTGTGCAAGGAGTTTTTGTAACTTGATTAAACCCTGTAGTCCCTGAGGGACGAGGTCTTGAGCTCTCAGATGATTTCTGTGAGCTAACCTGAAATCTCCTCTGCTCTGCCAGCATCCTCCACAAAGCTCAGCTGAGCGTGACGCCGCTTGTGTAATGCTGCRTGTCACGGTAATGTCTGCTGGCATTTCAGCGTCTGCACAAGGCCTGTGAATCCCAGACTGCCTCTGTCCTGAGGCTGCTGCAGCACGTGGCATCCCTCTTGCCATCTTGTGCCTGCTTTCCAAAGCTCATCTCTTCCTGCTAGGCACAGGTCTCGAGCCAGGCTTGCATCAGGTGTGCCTGTAAAACGCTCACTTTTGTGAGCATCAACTTGAATATCCTGTTTCCAAAAGATGTGTTGGTCCAAATGCAGTAGGTAAAACTCACTTCCCTTTGGCCCTCGTTCTCTGCCAGGAAGCAGTTCCTCTGTGAAAGGCTGGTGGTTCTGTGAGCACAGGGATCAGGTTCATGGTCTCTGAAGCTGGAAAATATTTAACAGCTTATTTAACCATCACTGGCAGGGGTTGTGTTTCAGGGCACCAGAGGGGTGTAGGGGCAGAAGCCCTACTGACTCACAGAGAGTGGGGTTAGATTGGATATTAGGAAGAAATGCTTCGCTGTGAGGGTGGTGAGGCCCTGGCACAGATTGCCCAGAGAAGCTGTGGCTGCCCCATCCCTGGCAGTGTCCAAGGCCAGGCTGGGGCTTGGAGCAACCTGGGCTAGAGGAAGGTGTCCCTGCCYATGGCACAGGTCTGAAACAAGGTGGTCTTTAAGCTCCTTTCCAACCCAAACCCTTCTATGACTTAATGTCCTGATTGCCTCCTCTTCCCTTTCCTTTCAGAACACGAAGCATTACGAGCTGTTGAACTACAGTGAGCATGGGACGACCGTGGACAATGTTCTGTATTCGTGTGACTTCTCGGAGAAGATGACACCCACTCCTCCCAGCAGTATTGTTGCCAAAGTGCAGAGTGTGATAAGTGAGTATTGAGGCAGCACCAGCCCCATGTACCACCACAGGGAGTTAAGTGAGAGGGGGCAGGAGAGGATGGRAACCAATTCCTTGTCGGTGCCCTTTGTTCTGCACAGGCTGATACATCCCGTGCAAAAAGKGAAGCCTTTCCTCAGGCCTCATGTGGGGGTTACACAAGACCTTTCTCCATAGCCTGGGGAGRTCTGTGCTCTGACCTCAACCCCACTCCAGCCTCCACTGCTGGAGTTACCAAACTCAAGTCCCAGTGAGCAACTGGTTTGGAGCAGGCCCRAGGTATTTCCCCATGCACATCCTCYCTTCCCWGGCTGGGAGAAGATCTGGGCTGTGCTGCAGGCATTCTGTCCTTGCATGGCTCACTCCTGCACTCCACCTGATCAGCTTCCTCTTTTTGGGCTGCCAAAATAGATACATAAATAATGGCTCAACCTCTCCAGGGCTGTGAGGAGATCCCGTTTCCCTTTGATCGTCTGCTCACTGCAGACTGAAATCCCTCTTGGCTGGAGGATTTTACCCATGAGGCACCTCAGTAGTAACCCCTGCTGATGAAAACAAGCTGCTGCTGACCTGCCCAAACCTTACCACGTTTTTATTCTTTTCCAGAACGACATAAAAGCAGAAAACAGGAAGAGGAGGCGCATGAAGAAGCCGCTGTGATGAATTCACAGGCACAAGGGCAGCATCGGAAACCCTGTAACTGCAAAGCCAGCAGCTCCAGTTTGATCGGGGGCAGCGGGGCTGGCTGGGAGGGCACGGCCCTGCTCCACCACGGCAGTTACATCAAGCTGGGCTGCCTGCAGTTCGTTTTCAGCATCACCGAATTTGCGACCAAACAGCCCAAGGGGGACACTGCCTTAGTACAAGACATGGACTTGGAGGAGAAACTTTCTCTGAAACCCCACCAGGTGCCCGTGCTGCGGTCCAACTCAGTTCCCTAGGAATTTTTAGGAAGAGAGCTTTTTGGAGTAAGGAAAACGCCCTCAAGACTCTTTACAATGCAAAAATGTACAAACCGAGGTGGGATTTTTCTGTGTCGGCCCAGAGACTGTTCACACGCCGTTTGCATGAAGAACGTTTAACTTTTTTTAATTTTTCTTTTTTGCTCAAGTTTTAGGGGCATTTGCACATATATTTGTACTATACATTTCATTTTAAAAGGAAAACTGCAGTGAGAGCAGGACGTGTCAGAGCGAGGGGTGACCGCTGTCTGACTCGAGGACTCTCTCTGACAGATAGTTCCCATGCAGTTGTAAAATAATCAGAAACTTGTTCTATTTTGTGCCAGTGACAATAGTTTTATATTAAAAGAGAAATACAGTTTTCATACAGCAAATCTATACAATATCATTGTTTTATTTAATGTAAAGAAGCGCTCTTCTTCCCACAGTTATTTTTCCCATCCCTCCCTGCTATGGTTGCACTACAAGTAGCTACTGTGTATTACAGGCAGTGAGAAATGAGTTCTTTTCCTGGTGTCCATCCTATTTTTTATTTCAAATAAGGAAAAGTGTTGGATTCTGTGTAAATACATCAGTGATGGCATTTTTCAATGTTTTAAAGCTGTGTACAGTGCTACATGTGGTATGAYGTTCCTCAAATTGTCTATTGTAGCAGATCGTTTGTCGTAACCTGTCTGTCTCTTTTGTTTCTCTGCCACCTCCCCGCAGCAGAACAGCTAGTTCCACTGTACATAGTAATTGTAACGTTTTAGACTTTACAGAAACTTTCCTGTATTCTGTATATAAAAAAAAAATACTTCACATTCTGTTTTCTYGATTGTCTGTCTTCACTCGTGTCACCACAACCTGGAGCCTTCCCCAGAGTGTCTGACTGCAGAGGAGCCTGAGCTGGGRGACAAGGCTGGGRTGGGRTGGAGGGACCCTGATGTCCTGCCTGGGATGGGGAAGGATGCTGATAGGATGCTGGCAGGGAAGAGGGTGAGGACTGGAAGGTGATTGAATCATGGAATTGGTTCAGGKGGGAGGGACTCTTGAAGGTCATCACATCCAACCCCTGCAATGAGCCGGGACATCTTTAACTCGGTGTGGCCCAACCTCACCTCAAACGTTTTCAGGGGTGTGGCACATCCAGTTCTGGGCTCCTCAGGACAGGAGAGACATAGCCTGAAAGTGTCCTGGAAGACACCTGGAAGATCAGGGGACTGAAGTACCTCATTTAAGAGGGAAAGCTGAGGGAGCTGGGACTGTTTAGCCTGTAGAAAAGCAGACTAAGGCGATCTTATTCTCAAATACATGAACCTGAAGGGGGTGTTGGAGGATGAGACAGAGCCAGGCTCTTCTCAGGGATGCTGAACAATAGAATGAGGCAAAGGGCAGAAACAGGAGCAACGGAAGCTTGAGGTTATACCTGAACATGAGGAAGAACCTCTTTACCATGCAGGTGCCTAAGTACTGGAACAGGCTGCCCAAAAGGTGGTGGATTCCCTACCCCTGGAGATAATCAGCTACCCCGACACAGTTCTGAGTGTCCCAGAGGACTGGACTAGATGACCTCCGATGGTCCCTTCCCACCGGAACCACCCTGAGATTCCATGACCTCCCACCCCTCGGGGCAGGACCGGTTTCCCGGGGTATTGATGGGGGCGGGGGCAGCGCTGGCTCGCACTCACCCTCTCTCTGTCTCTGCTCCTCCCGGCGCCCCGAATCCACCTCCGCCGCCGCCCGGAGCCGTGCGGACCTTGCCCCGTCCGCCCGTGGGTCCCGGCGGGACGTGGGGAGGCGGGAGCGGGGCGGGGCGGCCGCGGCGGGGCGGGACCGGGCCGGGTCGGGGCCGCCCGGAACGGCGGCGGCAGCGGGATGGNGTCCCGGCGGGACGTGGGGAGGCGGGAGCGGGGCGGGGCGGCCGCGGCGGGGCGGGACCGGGCCGGATCGGGGCCGCCCGGAACGGCGGCGGCAGCGGGATGGGGTGGGCGCTGCTGGGCGTGGGGGTGCTGCTGGTGGTGTACACGCTGCTCCGGCACGGGCTGCGCAGCGCCCCGCGGCCCCACGCCCGCCCCGAGCTGCGCGGCCGCACCGCCATCGTCACCGGTGAGCGCCGGCAGCGACCGCCAGGGACCCGGCACCGGCCCCGGTGCGGCCTTTGCCCCCGCTCACCCCCGCGCTCCGCTCCGCAGGGGGAAGCAGCGGCATCGGCGCGGCCACGGCGCTGGAGCTCGCCCGGTGCGGAGCCCGCGTTATCCTGGCGACCCGCAGCGCCCGGCGGGGAGAGGCCGCCGCCAGCCGCATCCGCAGGGTGAGCGCCGGCACCCCGGGAACCCCCGGCATTCCCACCCGCGGGACAGCCCCGAGCACCCCTATGGCACCCCCAGGGCACCCCGGCACCCCCCGAGCAGCTCCAGGACAGTCCCAGGGTACCCCCGTGGCACAGACACGGGGCACAGCACCCAATGGGCAACTCCAGGAGACTCCCAGGGTACCCCCGATGTACCCCCTGGACATCACATGAGCACCCCCAGACACCTCCACGGGCACCCTGAGGACACTGCCATGGCATCCCCTAGCAGCCCAGCGATGTCCATGAGACACCCAACAGGACATCTCTGAGCATCACATGAGTAACCCCCAAAACACCCCCATGGGTACGTCCAGGAAACCTCCAGGAGACCCCCATGGCTCACCCCAGGAACAACCCCTCAGAGACCCCCATAGGACATTCCAGGCACCCTGAGATACTCCAAGGAGGGGCACACTGTGCCATGGGGGTAGCCACAGCTTCCCATGCTGAAAGGTGCCAGCACATTGCAGCCCTTGGGCCAGATCCAGTCCCCAGAACATCCCCCTGCCCCTGGCTGGCTCCAGCCCCAACCCAGAGCAGGGTGCACCCCCCTGGCCCTCCCCCGGCCCTGCCCCAGGCCCTGCTGTGTCCGCAGGAAACGGGGAATGATGAGGTGCGGTTCATGCATCTGGACCTGGCCAGCCTGCGCTCCGTGAGAGCTTTTGCCAGCACCTTCCTGCTCCAGGAGCCCCATCTGCACCTCCTCATCAACAATGCGGGTGAGTGCCGGGACCCCAAATCCCCTCTGCACCCACGGGGCACCACCAGGGGCTGCCATTGCCTCCTCACTCCGCAGGGGTGAGCGCCGGGGGCACGACAGAGGACGGCTTCAGCCTCCCCTTCCAGGTGAACCACCTGGGCCATTTCCTGCTGACCCAGCTGCTGCTGGAGCGGCTGCGGAGCTGTGCTCCCAGCCGGGTGGTCATCGTGGCCTCCAGCGCCCACTGCGCTGGCCGCCTGCACCCCGAGTCCCTGGGGCGGCCGCCCTCGGGGCTGTTCTCCACCTTCCAGGACTACTGTGACAGCAAATTGGCCAACGTGCTGCACGCCCGCGAGCTGGCCACGCGTGAGCAGGGCACGCAGGTCACTTGCTACGCCGTGCACCCAGGTAGGACCCAGCTCCCCGTTGGTGTCTGTCTGTGAATCTGTCCCTTCGTGTCCCTTTGTGTCCCTCTGTGTCCCTCTGAGGGGGGTGGCCCCGTGCTTTGCAGCCTTTGCACAGGGAATTCCTGCACGGGCAGCATCGACCCCTCGCACGATGCAGCCCTCTGCGCGTGTCCCTTTAGATGGTGTGTCCCTTCACAGAGGTGTCCCTGTGCACAGCGTGTCCCTTTTCATGTGTGTCCTTTTGCATGGCATCTCCCTTTGAATGTGTTCCCTTGTGTAAGTGGCCACCGTGGCCATCTCCATCCAGTGGGTCACACAGTGGGATGCCCCAAGTGGGACACTCCACGGGGGACACTCCACGGAGGACACTCCACATGTGCCAATCTCCCGCAGGGTTCGTCAACACTTCRCTGTTCCGGCACGCTCCGCTGTGGCTGAAGCCACTGCTGCTGCCGCTGGCCTGGCTCCTGTTCCTGGATGCGTCCGAGGGTGCCCAGGTGGTGCTGGACTGTGCCACGCAGGAAGGCCTCGAGCCCCTCAGTGGCCGCTACTTCACCGACTGTGGCCCGCAGCTGCCGTGGCCAGCGGGGCGCGATGACCGCCTGGCATGGGCGCTCTGGGAGGGCAGCGAGCGGCTGGTGGGGCCGGGGATGGCGTGGGGACACCAGGATGGACATCAGGAGGGACATCAAGGGGAACCCGCGGCACAATAAAGGTGATGGTGGTGACGAGGGAGCCCGGGGAGTCCTGTGTGGGTGTGGGATGGGGGTGAGCGAGGAGCGCCGGCCCTTGCACGCCCACCGTGCCCTG
>NW_026623394.1:1367928-1397918 GCF_030028575.1 Malurus melanocephalus
GTCCCTTGCACACCCGTGCAGTGTCACACACGGTCCCTTGCACACCCGTGCAGTGTCACACACACAGTCCCTTGCACACCCGGGCAGTGTCACACACACAGTCCCTTGCACACCCGTGCAGTGTCACACACACACAGTCCCTTGCACACCCGTGCAGTGTCACACGCGGTCCCTTGCACACCCGTGCAGTGTCACACACACTCCCTTGCACACCTGTGCAGTGTCACATATACCCGTGCAGTGTCACACATGGTCCCTTGCACACCCGTGCAGTGTCACACACACAGCCCCTTGCACACCCGTGCAGTGTCACACACAGCCCCTTGCACACCCATGCAGTGTCAGACAGACTCCCTTGCACACCCGTGCAGTGTCACACACAGCCCCTTGCACACCCGTGCAGTGTCACACACACTCCCTTGCACACCCGCGTCTCTCCCTTGCACACCGCGCATGCGCACGCCCCCATGTTACCCGCGCACGCGGCGCCCAACATGGCGGCGCCCACGGCCCGGCCCCGCCCCCGGGGTGTGGCAGCACCGACCTCCCCAAGATGGCGGCGCCCGTGGGCCGCGCCCCCGCCGTACGAGGCGCGGGGGGTTGTGGGGGCGGGCGGCGGCGGGGCCGCCATGGGGAACTGCCACACGGTGGGGCCCAACGAGGCGCTGGTGGTGTCAGGTACGGCTGGGACGCGGGGGCTGAGGGATGACACGGGGGAAACCCTGAGGGAGTGGGGGTCTTGGCTGTGAGGGGGCTGTCAGGGGTTTGAGGGGTTCCTATTATGGGGGGACCTTGAGGGATTTGGGGGAGTCTCTGGTGGGGTGTGCTAGGAGGGGGAGTTTGGGGGTCCTGGCTGTGAGTGGGCTCTCAGAGATTTGAGGGGTCTCTGTCACTGCAGGTCCTGAGGGAACTGTGGAGGTGTCTGTGTGATTGAGCCCCATGGTAGGGGCAAATCCTGGCTGTGAGGGGACCCTCAGGGGCTTGAGGGGTCCCTATCAGGGGGACACCATCAATGAGGAAACCTGTGGGAGTTTGTGGGGGGAGCTGTGATGGAGCCTCCTGGGAGGGGGGAATTGGGTGGTCCTGGCTGTGAGGGCACTCTGAGGGTTTCTAGGGGTCCCTGCCATAAAGGGGCCCCGAGTGAGCTGGGAATAGACAGAGAGAGGGGAGATGCTGTCATGGAGCTGGGAATAGACAGAGACAGGGGAGATGCTGTCATGGAGCTGAGGCTCCGGGGTGAGGTCCCTGCAGCGCACAGCCTTGGGCGAGGTCCGGTGCTGATTTCAGGTGATGTCAGGCACAGCTCTGGGTCCCCGCCAGCAGGCTCTGGCTGGGATTGCCAGGAAGCCGTCCTRTTCCCGGGGACACGTTGGATTCGCCGGGRAAGGGGAGCTGGGTGTGAGYATCCCCCTGGGGCAGAGCGYTGCAGGCTTGTTCCTGCAGTGCCCRTCTTCATCCATCGCATCCTGCTGCTGTTTCCTCACCAGCACATCACCTGGACTCTCAGCAGGGCTGGCACTGGGTGCAGGTGATGCCCATGCCCGTGACAGCTGAGCTGATGACTGAGGTTGGGTTTAAACAAACCAGCAGTGAAATCCCCCGTGTCTGATCCAACCTGTAGCTGCTTCAACGCTGCCCAAGTTCCAGGCTGCACTTAGGCATGAACCGGGCTTTGTGCGGACTGGATTGTTATTCATTAATTATTGTTAGATGATGTGAGGGCTGGGACCAACTGCAGGTAATGAGTACCGGGTAGAAAATGCGTTTGAACATCAAGCATGTGCCTTAGTCACTGCTCTGCCACGCTTGCAACTATGTTGTGGTTTTGGAGCCAAAGCCTCCAGCAAGCTGTGGCTGATCTGTTATCAGTTCAACTCCCTCAGATGACAGACCTGTTACCGGAATTCCTGAGCAGATGCCAGGAGCAGGCTGCACTTCTGGAAACAAATGTGCCCACTCTGGTGGTGGCTTCTAAGGAGTTACAAACTGCACACAGCAGCTCCCTGGAGCAGCAGTACTCCTTGCAGTTTTCCTGGTCTGCAGTTCCCAGTGGGATCCAGAGCTGATGCTGTGCTTCCCTCCCAAGAGATCCGTGTCAAAATTGGCACTGCTTGGTGAATTCCACATTCACAGGAAGATTCGGAAGCTGTGCTCCAGGTGTGTCCTTTAGTCTCAAAGCCTGGGTTCAGCTGTTCTGTTCAGCTCTGGAGTTTACAAAATGCAGCTTTYGGGATGAGCCAGCAGGAATTTGTGGCATCTGCTTGCAGTTCCAGGCGTGGTGCTTTTCCACAGCAGGGAGCAGCAAGCCCAGGACACTCCTYGAAGTTCAGCTGCGTTTTGGGAAGGGAGCAGAGATCACCCTGGGTTCTGCCAGYTGGGATGGGGTTTGGAGCCACCACCAGACTGGTTTTCCTCAGCTGCTGCCCAACATAGTCTGCAAATGTTTTTTTGTCTCCTGAGGGCACCAACTGAGAGCTTCAGGGGCAGCCAAGAGGTGGTGGAAACTCTACAGGGTCCTGTAGCTCCTCTGCACCCATTTGCAGAGCGGCTGCCAGGGCATTAGTGAGAGGGTGTAGCTACAAGCTGTTGTAATTCCAGGAACCTGAGCCATGTTCCTCCAGGGAAAAGCAGGGAGGACCTCATGGGCTGGCATAAATTTGTGTGATACTAAGTTGGATTTGGGGAGAGAGGGGAAGGAAGGAGAAACCAATAATAATTACTAATAAGCCAAAATAATATTAAATAAATTTTAGTTTATTTAATTTAAATAAACCAAATATTATTAAAGGCAGGCTTTTGGCTTGCAGTCTTGAATTGTCATGTGGTAGTTATTTGAAAAACTTGACTTTGTGGGACGGTTTTCTTTATTTTCTTTATTCAGCCTGTGCCCCTAGCCTTTAGTCCTGGGCCTCCCCTTGGCATGTGGGTACTTCTGAGGAGGCTTGTTCTTTCTTTTTGCTTTCCTGTGAGAGACTCGAGTTCCTCTGGTGCTCAAGGAGCAGCCAGCTGTGCTTTGGGAACGTGGAACTTTGTATCCTTATTTGGGAAGCTGCTTCCCAGGCACGCCTCAGCATTCGGCTGGCACTGCTGTCCTGCCACTCCTGAGCAGCATCGATCTCCTTCTAAGAAACTGCACTGCTGATTGATCCATCGGTGAGTTGTGGAGCCCAGGCTTTGTAAGGATGCCCCACGGAGCCTTGAGTCGCCCCAAATTRTGGGTCTGACTTTGCTGGGAGACTCCTGGTGTAGTTTGTTGCAAGGTGTGAGAAGGCTTTGGCAGGAGCCTAGCACATCACTGAGCCTGCTCTGAGCAAAGCTGGAGTTTTCAGGGATATATACAAAGTACCTGTTCATCCTGGTGTCTGAATGTTCCCACCAGCTGCAAAGGCTGTGAAATGCTGGGTTTGGGTTACAGTGTAGTTAAGTGCAGCTTTCATGTCTAAGGGTCGATCTGCTRATTTTGAAATGCAGCACTAATATTTCCACAGAGTCTCATAATAAGGAAATTTATAGTGACTATGTTCATCTAACAGTTACTAAACAGTGTTGCCCAGATCTCTACAATTGGGGTATTTTCCTTCTGCCTGGCAAAGGCTGCAGCAGAGGAGCTCTGAGAGGAACACCTGGATACGTGACAGAGGAAAGTGAGCCCTCCCTGTTCCTGCCTCAGAACAAACTGCTGCTTCAGCAAAAGTTTAGGGAGTGAAAGGAAGAAAAAAAATCAGGGGAGTGCAACCCAGCCAACCCAACTTTATTTCCTAGGAGACTACTGGAACAAATATGTTGTTTGTAACACCTAGAAGAACACAAGTAGAGGATTTGGTGTGTCCAGCTAATCTGATTCCCCCTCAGGTGAGAAGTCAGCTTGAGAAATATGCTCCRGCCCAGTTTCTCAAATTTTACTTTACTGCAACACCCTTTGGGGCTCCTTGATGTCTGTCAAAGTAAAAGAAGAGCTAGCAGTTAATTCTAGTTTTGTGCAGGCATTTCCTGCTGCATGCCAGCAGTCAGGGATATGTGACCCTTCTAGGGCTGCTCAAACCTCTTCCATCCTGTTACTRCATCCCTCTTACCCCTTCAAGTATTGCTCATGTTTTTGAGATTGTGCTATTTTCATGTTACTTTTCTATGTTGAAAGCTTGAAATAAGGATTTCTTGAGGCTCTTGCAAGCCCTTCCTGCAAGAGACCTACAATGTACAATGCAAGAAGGAACTGGTTCCTCAGATATTAAGAAATAAATAYGAAACTGCCTGRAAAACTATTGCCAGAGAATTTGACAGTAGCTCACTGTTCAGCTGAAAGAATTTATCAAGTAAGTTCCTTGTTTTGGCTTGGATAATGGAATCGAGAATGTGCTTATTGAATTTGCAGACTGAGCTGGGAATGGGTTTGAGAGCTTTGAAGAGCTGGATCAGGATCAAAACAAACTCTGGAGATTGACCCAATGGACTGAACAAAATCCAGTGCAGTTCAGGAAGGAGAAATGTAGAAGTTACATTTAGGTCAAAACCATCTATTGCATGAAAATGGAACGAGAAGGTCCAGGCTGTGTGCTGTGGAGAGATGTGGTGAGCAGTGAGAACCACCTGAATGCTCATGCTAGTGGTGAAATTCCAGTTCTTCAGCCTCCAAAGAAAGAGGAGTTTGTGGAAAGGAGCAGGCAGCTTCAGTGGGTCTTGTGTGAAGATTTGCCATGTGTTCATACAGTTCATTCAGTTCAAACTGTTCCCCAGGGCTGTGTTTCGGGTGTTCCACCTCTTGCACCAGGCAAGTTGTGCAGGAAACTTGCAGTGGCACTGATGGTCACCTGCCAGGTTTAACTGAGTACTCCTGCAGATTTAGGTTTGTCATTTCAGCAAGCCAAAAATCTTTCCTCATGGTTGGTTTCTCATTGCTTGTGATCTCAGGGGTTGCTGATAGTATAGCATTGGAGCTGGTCTCAAGCCATGTCTGCTCAAAAGGGTCTTTCCCCAGCTCCTCTGGGATCCTTTCCTTCTCACAAGGTGGTTTGCAACATTTTTGCAGGTGGTGGGGTTCAAGTTTTCCCCTGTCATGTTCTTGTTAAATCCCCAGGACTTTCAAACTACTCTTCTGAAAGCATTTCAGGAGAAGAAGGTGGACAATGGCCTCAGGCCTTTTCTTTTAGTTTCCAAGAGGAATTGTGGGGTAATATCTCTGTGATTTTGTTGTGTAGCTTCATTGTTGTTTGTCTTCTTTGAGTTTCAGTTTGCAAGATGAGTTACTAAATGTGTTTTTTAATTCACTTCATAGCATTGATATGCATTAAGTAATTTTCATATAGATTACATCCAGAACAAGATACCCAAGTGTAATCTGCTTTCATCTGCTGCAATGACCATCAGAGGCTTTTATGGATTCGAGTCAGAACCCTKCATCCTTTTAAATTAATTTTTGTTAACCTTGTAGTATTTCTTCATGTGAACAAAGCCTAATTTTAATGCACAGCAGGGCCTAAGAACCAGACATTGACTTTAGTCTGGGCCTTGCTTTAGGATTTGATTTTCTTTATGTATGCTTTTGCCTTCCTCTATCTCTGCATTATCTTTTGTCAGTAACTGTTTYCAGTCATCAGCTTTTTCCTGCTCTGTCTTCACTCAGCAGCCTGTTTACCATGACCTGATTTCGGAATGCTCACCACTTCCTGCCAGAGAGGTAACTCAGTGCCCGAGTTACCTGGGAGAGCAAACAACACAAAGCTTGTTCAGATTATCCCATCTTTGATGTTTTGAGCCCTGTGTCCCCAAAACTATTGAGACTCACGTTCTTCCTTGCTAGCTTCCTGCATCTGCTGAGAGCTCCTTTTATCTACCAACTCCCRAGCGATTAATCTTATTTCACAATAAAAAACCCCAAACAAAYAGACAACGTACTTTCTCCTGGCTCTGGGAATTCTTGCTTGAACATGAGACCCCTTCATTGGGAAGAGGCCAAGCTGGCTGGCAGCTCCCTGGCTATGAATCCTCCATTTGTGGCCCTGCACACTGCCCCGGAAGAGGCATGGTGGATGTTTGTGGAAGCGATGGCCAAGCGACTGTGAGACCCAGTCTGCTGGAACAGTGGGCGTATTATAGCTGGAAAAGGCAATTTCTCTGCCAAATCTCATTGTGCAAGAGGGTTTATTCTTYAGCCTTGCAAAGATTTCGCTTTGTTGGTTCCTTTTTCACTTGCTGCCTGAGAATTGAGAAAGAGGCGGCAGGACTGCCATGGAAAATGAACCCTCAGCTCCTCAGCCTTACCAGGACGGAGCTCTGCTGCGCTCAGATGTCCAGCGTGCGTGAAAGCAACTGGCTGGCATCCCACTTCTCCCTAATGTGTTAGTTTTCCTTGTTTTTTTTAAGGCCTTGAACAGTTTTTGACATATATTCTAGCTCGGTAGGCTGTGCTCTGCACTGTGTAGCACTGAGAAACAAATGTGGAGCTCGTTTCAGGTGTGATACTAAATAARGTATTTCCTTGTGTTTTCTACAGAAGAAGAGGAACGTCTGTGTGGAGAGGCACTTTCCTGCTTTAGGGTGCAGAGCTTTCTCAGGATATTATTAAGACACAATTAACAGAGGTTTGGTAAAGACTCTGCGAAATAAAATACCTTTCCATGTGGTGCTGCTTTTCCCGACTGCCAGGAACACCTCCCTTCCTGTTCTTGGAAAACAAGGGCCTGGCTGAAAGGCTGAGCTAACCGGGCTGGCGCCCTCCAAGAAATGTTAAAGACGTTGTGGTTACTACAGGATATTGTATCATCAGCTTYTGTAACACTTGCCTGGCTGAAATAGCCTTCCGGTTTTGGGAAGAAGCTATCCAAAGACTGGCTCAGAGGTGACAGGAGAATATTCCTCCAGGCTGTGAAGCACAGGAGATCTGAAAGTGTATGAAASTTTTTCCCGTTTGTGTTTAATTCTTACTGAAATGAAAGGGTGAAGAACTGTAGATGGGACAGATCCACTGGTGCGTCAATCACTGCATGGAAGCCAGCAAAACAGGCAGTATGTGGAAGCAGTCARAAGATGGCTAAATGCTGGAGGACTGGGAGGAGAACAAGGAGGACAGTCCCCTCCTTTCGTCAGAGGRCCCTGCAGGCATGCTGCCTTTCCTTCTTCATTTTGACCTATCGCAGCAAACAATAATGGTCATTTCTCCTGTAAGGGCTGCTGGCTTCATCCTTCTCCCTTTCCCCTCCCACAACCCAAAGCTCCCACAGCCACACCGTTTTCCGCATTCCTGCTCTTCCTCTGCGCCGGCTCTGTCTTGCCTGTATAGATCCACCCCGCGGGGCTGGAACTGTCTGTTGCTCTGTTTGTACAGCACTCGCCTTGCTGAGGCCCTCAGGCRCTGCTGAAGTAGCAGGGATTATGGAGAGCAGACAAGAGAGGGAATTCTGGCTCTRTTTTCCTGAGAGGCAGCAGCTCCCAGCCCTGGTCCGAGCTGGAGAGCTGCAGAGCTCCTGCCTTCCGAAGCAGGAATCCCAGGACTGATCACTGCCAGGGTGCTGCTTGAAAGGTGTCTTGTTYCTTAAATCAAAGATACGAAAATCCAGACAGCATCTTCTGGCTTCACTGGGATCAAATCTTAAATGTGTCAGAGGAGTTCTGGAGCTGCCTGAGTTGGGCATTTCCAGCTCTGGGATGGACCATCAAAGCATCAGGCACTGTGCTACTTGCACGAGCCAGAACTAGGAGGTATTTTTTGGGAGCTCAAGGGCTCTGCCSTCCTCCAATCCTGATTTCTGAGGTTCTCTGGAAATTTACAGGTGGTGTGAGGAAAAGAAGTGAATTTCATATGTGGCTTCCTGTACACAGTTGAAGATACTTATGATGATTCTCGTTGCTAAAAGTGCTTAACTAAAATAAAACCCTGGTTTGAAATACAGTCACTTTCTGTGTGTTACTGTGTGCCATTATTACAAATACTATTTTCCAGTTTTATAAGACAATTCCAAAAAAGGTTGCCTTGGGAAAACTGCTGTGTGAAGCCCATGGAGAGGAGGAAGAGCATGAACTCCTCTCCCTGTAGGTTATTCCCKGTCCAAGATCATGTGTGAAATCCTGATGTCTCTGTGCTCTCTGCTGTGCTGCAGGTGGYTGCTGTGGCTCTGATCAGAAGCAATATGTGTATGGAGGCTGGGCCTGGGCATGGTGGTGCATTACTGACACCCAAAGGTAAGGAGACTGCCTTATTTGTGGGTTTTTGGAGTAGGAATTTGGCAAAATCATCCCAGCGGGGCTATCAGCGGTATCTTTGGGAGCACTGGACCAGGCACTGTGTATGAAACTGTGGATGAGCATCAGGAGTTCTTTGCTGGCTGTTGGCCTGGGGACAGCTGGGTGYCACAGTGCAGAAGACACACACTAAAAAAGAAATCCCACGCTTTCAGCCAAAGTACTTTTCAAATGGCCTCTGTGTCCACAAGAGGAGCCAAGCTCTGCCTGGTATGGCCCAACCCCTCGCCCAGTAACAAACCAGTTCATGGCCTGCAGTGCCCCCCTCTGCTCCTTAAGTCTCTCTTTGTAAAGATCTGCTGACTGCTCTCACCTTGGGGGCAGACTGTTCCCATTTAAAAMCACGGGATTTCCTTCCTCTCCCTTTGCTCAGTTTTGGATTTTGCTTGCTGCTGCTTACAGTCTGGTCTCTGARCTGACATGCTGTGGTAGTGCTGCTGTCCTGCTAATACAGCTCTTTGTCCCTAGGATCTGTAGGGATGTTCTCTCCAAATATATCCCCCATGCTCACTCATGCAGGTTTCTCCCGTCTGTGTAAAAAAAATAACAGGGAAAAGGATAAAGACGTGACTTTTGGGTTTTGCACCAAGTGATGGCCAGAGGTTGAAGTTAACCCTTACAGCCTGGTCTTCCAAACTCTTTTTTCCTGTACATGTGTTGTCACCAGCAGGCAAAGCAAGCATGTGGCTGTGGGACAGGAAGGAAAAGCCTGTCTAGTGGGCTCAGTCTTATCCATTTGATCCAGACAAGCTTCATTCCCAAATTTTTGTGAGGCATCTTTTTAATTGAGCAAATGGTTCTTGTTCCTCCTCTTCCTTTGCGATAAGCCCAGAGAATGGTTCAGGACCTTGACCTGCCCAATGCAGGAGATAACAGATACATATWTGGGAGTCTGATTTGTTAAGTTAAGGATAGGCTGAATCCAGGGCCAAGAACTGATTGCCAGGAATGAGCTGTTAGGTGATAGAGGTCTGGGCATTATTTAGCAAGTGGGGCTCTTGACAGGAATTCCAGCATCCAAACAAATCTTCTGCTTTAAAATCCATACCACTTCATGCCATGGGATGTGGGACTTAATTCTCTTTTCTCACATGCCATAAGCTGTGCCCCAGATGGAGCTGGCTGCATTAACATGAAGAGTGAGATAGATTTCCTTCTCTGAAATTAGGACATTTTTTCTGGAACTGCCAGTGCTGTGAGCAAGAGAGACAGGAGCAATTGTGTTGCTGTCAGCGGCATCCCGCCAGGTAGCATTAACCTGGGAACAAAAGGAACAGTTAGAACTGGCAGGGTGCTGGGCACTTATCCTGCTGCAACCTTGAGCACTGGGGAAAAACAAGGGGAAAAAATGCTGTCCCTGTTTAGGGGTCAGAAATAAAAGCAGAGAGAGAGACAGCGTGGTCTAATATGCCTCTGGGGGAGCCAAATGGTGTTAATTCAGCTTCCCAGGACAGCACTTGGAAGCAGCTTCTCTCCTTAATGCCTTAGCCAGGGGTGGGTAGCCAGGTCCCTGGCGTTTTCATTTTTCTGGYCTCTCTTAAATATTGACATAGAAACCTCTGAATTATTACCAAGAGGAATTTTTCTRTGTGCAAAGATTACTTCAGCAGAGAATTCCAGCTGACACCAGGATGGCATAGACCGTTTGGTTTCATGTGCAGGGTGGGGACTAGCCCCCAACACATCTATCCTCATTAAAAGAGGCTGCTGGATGCTGTAAACTTCCCCTTATGACCAGGGAAGCTGATTATGGGGCAAGGGGAGAGAGGCAAACTGAACAGGGAAAAGCTGAAACCCAAAAGTCTCGTCTGTCCTTTACGAGTGTCTTACTCTCTGGTAACTGCTCTGTGTGTTTGCTGTCCTACCCTTACTCCTCCCTGCTCAGAGTGTCTTTGGAGGTTTTGACCATCCTCTGTCGCTGCGAGAATGTTGAGACGTCGGAGGGGGTCCCACTGTACGTAACAGGGGTTGCACAGGTAATAATCCACCAGCTTCCTAACATCCTGTCTAACTGTTTATCCCTCTGTTTCCAGCAGCAGCAGCAGCAGCAGCAGCAGGATAACATAAAAACTAATGGTTTTCTAACGGGAAAGCTGAAATCTCCATACCTTCCTCTTCTTCCCTTTCTCCTTCTCCAGCACTTGCCCTGTGGCACTCCATAGTTGATAGGTAATGCAGACAGGTACATCCCTGGCAAATTCCAAATTCAGCATTGCTGTACCTAACATTTGCTCCTGCTGTAACCCTTTCCTTACCAGCACTGTCTCCATTGTGGGTTTGGGGGAGAGCAGAAGAGCATTTGCTCTTGTGTGGGGGCACAAGCAAGCCAGGTTGGATTCTGTACAGGATTTGGGACAGGTGGGAAGGCAGGTTTTGTGCCATTTCAAAATTGCGACTGTGCCTGGCTCTTCAGTGTTTGTTATGCTTCACTCAGCCCTTCTTCCTCCTCATGGAGACAGGTGCCCATTTTGGATGTTGTCACCTTTGAAAGAACAGCATAGAGACCTTGGATGAGTTGAAGCACACAGGACTGGATAGGTACTGTGAGCAGTTATGARCAAGTAATGACCAAACATCACTGTGAACTGACAGCTGAGAAGCAGCACAGTTTGGGAATTAAATTCAGAGTCTAGATTAGGTCTTCAGAAAAAATCCTGCAGTATCTGATTAAAGCTGTGATCACATGGCAAAAAAAAATGCCGTGCACGTCTTGGACAGTGGGATGTGTTTTATCAGCTCCCAGTTTGCGTGCCAGTGTAATTAGGACACTGGCCAAGGCAGGCATGAACTTGCAGGGATAGGTTTCAGCACTTGCAGCCAATCCTGGAGCAACTCAGCGTGCACMCAGCAGCCCAGGGTAGCCCCTTCATGGTTCAGATGTTTGACCTAATGTTCRCTGACACAAACTCTCTGCCCCATGGCTCCCTGTGCTGACACCCAACACCTTTATGGTTTGTTGTGGCTGACATGGGAGCCAGGCTTGGTGGCCTGGCCTCAGCCAAAAATGTCCCTTGTTTTACCAAATTGTGACCTGGAGATTGCTGGGTGTGACCAAAGTGCCTCAAGCCCACCTGGGGTGACTGAGAAAGCTCTGGAGCTGCAGGATCTGTTCCTGGCTGCCTGATACTCTACAGGTGAGAGCATAAAGAACTGGAGATTCATTTCTATCTGCCTTTGGGCCACTGGACACTGGAAAAGTAGAGAGAGAGGTAAACCAGAGCAGGGGTTAGGTCTGTGGTAGGGCTAACCCAGGGCTGCTTCTTCAGCAGGTTCTGCCAAGCACCAGTGCCTGTGTGAGGTGGGTGGGACCATCCCAGTTCCATGCTGTGCTTTTAAACCAGTGACACCATCCCTGGTCAGTGCTGCCCTGGTGTTGGGTAGTGTGGCACAACGAGCCTCTGACAGAGGGCCCTTTGGGGTCCCAAAGCTGCAGCTTCTGGCCTGTCACTAACCCAACACGAGGGAAAGGGTCACGGGATCATTTCCAGTCTGGATTTCCAGCCTTTGCTGACAAATTCCCTTTAAGCATTATATGAAAATGTATTTCTTGGCCACAGTGCCCTGTTTCCAGTCACAGATGTGGTCCCTTGGCTGCATTCTGTGCCTGTCTTGCATTACCTGTGATGAGTGCAGCAGRTAGCCCAGGGCAGGAGATGCAAGGGAAGAGGTGAGTGTGTGTAACCTGGAAACGTGCAAATATTTTACGTTTTTTGGCAGGATTTCCCTAGAGATAATGACGTTACAGCCCAGGTGTGAGGACGTAGAGACGGCGGAGGGGGTAGCTATAACTGTCACAGGTGTGGCACAGGTACAGTAACTCCAAAACATCATTTCAGGAATGCATGTCTCTGACTTACATCTGGTTTTCCCCCTTAAGAGGTTGCTGTTGTCCAAGGAGAGAAGCCAACTGCTCTGAAATAAATCCTTGTACAAAACCACACTGTCCTTGTTGGTTCAGACACGCTCCAGCATGTCCTGTGTGGTGAAGGGGGTTGTGACCACTCCTCCTCCTCTCCCCAGAATGATTTTTTTCTGGTGTCTCATTTGTCCACGTGCAAATGAGGTGTGTGGGGGTGACTTGATGTGTTTGTGGAATGCTGCGGTGCCCTTGGAGCTGTGTGTGACCCCACAGGACTGACCCATAAACTCCTGAGATGGAATCAAGCATTATATTGCTTTGGATTGTTATTGTTAGCATGTGGACCTTGTCATTCTTCATGGTGAGTTAAAGCTTAAAAAAAAAGAACTTAGTCCCTCCAGGCACTAAAACTGGCACGTAAAATTTCTGGCTTGAATTGAATTTTGATTCTCTTCAGCTTTCTTCAATTGTAAGAACYTGCTTTTGCTGCTTGTGGCAGCGCACCAAAACCCTGCACTTCTTGGAGTCTGAGGTCTGCTRTCCTGGTACAGGCTGTTCTCCTGGCCAGGTCCTGCCCTGGGGAGGATACTGGGAGGGAGATGTTGTTAGTTTTTGAGGGAATTGGGCTCCTCGAACAGGCAGCTGGATGCTGTGATTGAAAGTTGCTCCTGACAGYTCATTCTGGGTGTACAAACCAGGAGTGGCTCTCAGTGCACACAAGGCTGTGGTTACTGTGTGTCTGAGGCATGTCCAGGTTTTATCACAGGACAAGTGGCCGCCACATTCCCTGTGGGGAGCTCTGGAGCCAAGAGCAGCTGCTGAGTGATGCAGAGATGTGACCAAAATCTCTCATGGAGCCAGCACCCTTGGTTTCAATTTTTCAGTACTTTATGTCCATCCATCTTTCAGTTCTTTTCCAGTTCTTTATATCCATTTATCTGCTAAGGTGTCACATAACCCCAGTGGTCTTTGCATGGTTGGCAAAACGTGTGCACCCATGTCTCCCTTCACACTCTTTTCCTAAATGTGTAGGCTTTTCCTTCTGTATTTGGTGTTTCTGTGAAGCCAGCATTCCCTTTTGTCCTAGATTTGGGAAATCCCTCCATTGCCTGCAAAATGGTCTGGTAGCAGCAGGCTGKATCACCAGGTGCCTTAATTTAAAAATGCAGTCCCCAGTTGATCTCATTCATGTTCTTCTCTCTTCCCACTGTTCATTTTTTCCACTGACAGTTAATTTTAAAGCTGRGATCCAAGGAATTTCTGCAGAGAAAGCAGCCTCAGGGCTGTTGGGGATRTGTGTGGCAGAGGTTACCTTAATTTTGCAGAAGTACTTCTGAGGAAAAGATTTTTCTTTTAAGGGCTTGAGCAAAAAAAAAGGGAGGGGGGAAGCAAACAAATTATTCCTAGAAAAACAGCTTTTAAAGCGTTTTCTGTAATGATAGAAGTGCTTAATGTGCATCGATCCTGCACATGGATTGCTGGATGGAGGCTCTCTGATTCCCTGCCAGTCGAGGTCTCTCCCTCTGGTGGGAATGACATTTGAGAAGCACCGAGTGTCGCAGTGCCCTGCCCGAAACCCTGCGAACACYGAGCACAAATTGCTCTGCTCTGGTTTCCTTTGTGCAGTCTTTGCTTTGGAGGTTGGGATCAGTATTCCGTGCAGAGCCAGGCTCCTGTGGGTTGCCCAGGGCTCACCAGTGGAGTCTGGCTGGCTTTATTCGGAGGCTGAATGATTCCTTGATCCTAAGTACCACAGGGATTCTCCTAACCAGCATCCTGCCCTGTGCTCAGTCCTCCCTGCTGCTCCCGAGGGTGGGGATTGTTTGGAGAGGTGGAATTGCTGGCAGATGCTCGCCATAAATATCGCTGCTGAGTCTAATTGCTTTTGATACTTGCAAAAACCTCCAGTTTTCTGTGAGAGGAGCCTCATACAAGAGCAGAGCTCCTGCTCCTGGGTGCAGCTCCAGAGCAGCTCTCCCAACTCCCCCTTGTGTGGGAAGAGCACACTGCTGGCCCGGGGTGCAAGGACAAGAAACCACTGTGGAATTGGTCCTGAAAGAATCCCAAGAGGCTTTGGGGACAATGTAGAGGAGGATTGCCACRCTTGCCTGAGGCTGTTTGACATTTTGGCTGGGAGATCCAGTCTGGGAAGCAGCAGTAGGAAATAGGCTCAGCCCAGGTTGGTGTTTCTTCACATTACAAGGGGCAGGGTTGTGGCAAGTGAGTTTTGGCCAGCTCACTGTGAATAACATGGTTCACCTCCTGTCGTCTTAGAAGATGACAGTCAGTCCCAGTTGTCCTGCTCTCTGGCAGGTGCTGCTGTTTGGCTCTGGAAAGATCATTTTGGATGCRTGGGCTGTCAGACAAGACTCTCAAGAAAGCCTTTTGTTACTTTTGCAGCTGAAAGCACTCTAGAAGGTGTCAGGATGAGATCTGTAGGCTGTGAACCCCTCAAGAGTGTGYRCTGTGACCCTCCAAGGGTCCCTGTKGCTTTGGAATTCCCTGAGCCGGGTCCAGCCAAGGCCCTTGGGGCAGGACTCAGGGTGTCACCAGCTCCCATTAGGACAGGAGGCACTGCCCAGCCCGGCTGTCTCCATGAGAGGGTGCTGTAGGATCCGGAAAGCTGCGTAGCTGCTGTGGACCTGTTCCTTCTCTGGTGCTGCTAGGCACAGAATGTCCCTGTGCCCAGCCTTTGCCTGAGCCCTCAGACTGCCCAGGGCCACCAGKAGCTGTTGTCTTGGTGAGTTGCAGCTCCTCATAGCTGGGTGCTAGAGCACAGATCTCCACTGCCTAACACACTCCACAGGGGTCTCTAATTCACTGTACCTTTAAAAAGCAGCCCTGTGACCCCTATGACCAGCAGGACCATCCTCAGAACCTGTCTTGGCTGGAATGGGGGTGCTTTTACACCTGGCTCTGACTGTGGGAGGTGAAAGCATTGCTGTGGCAGCCGTGTCGCTCCTCTAGGGATCATCACCAGACTGACCACGTGGAGCAGAACAGTCAAGTCCTGACCATGACACATTGGGGTCATTGCAGAGGATGTCTGGGAGTTCCCAGCTACAGGCAGGACAATCCAGTGTGCTATGGCCTTATTGTTTCATCTTTCCTTCCAGGAAACACTGATTGGAGCCTCTGTTCCCAAGCTGCTCCTTGGGCATGTCAGATTCTTTCTTGTTCTTTGCCTTTCCTGGGTCAGAAAAAATAATTCTAGTGAAAGAGGAGGAAGAGAAAGGTAACAAAAAGGCTTTTGGCYGGGGATAGTAACAGCCAGCCCTCTYCTGGCTCTGGTGTTGGTGCAGTGGCTGAACTGGTATTTCAGGGCTTTTTGGTAGTGTTTCCATGAGGTGGGATTGGTAGGGCCGGGCTCTGTCCCCACTGCTGTGGGACAGGTGGCTGCAGGGAGCACCTCCACACTGAGCTGCTGTCAGGGTTTGGACAGCAGCAGCAGAGAGCAGGGTCTCCCTGGCTGGTCCAGTGGCCTGGCTCAGTGTGGTGACAGCTCAGTGGTGTCCCTTGGAGCATCGGTARCATGGGGGCCTGGCAGCCTGGTGGTGGTACTGCTGCTTCTGCTGCTGCTGCTGCTGTTGGGCACCTGCACCTCTTGGACAGGCAGCTTCAGTCGTTTTGGTTCTGTCTCCTGTCTCTAGGTGAAGATAATGACCGAGAAGGAGCTCCTGGCTGTGGCCTGTGAGCAGTTCTTGGGGAAGAACGTGCAGGATGTGAAGAACGTGGTCCTGCAGACACTGGAGGGACACCTGCGCTCCATCCTGGGTATGGAGGGGTTCATCCCCTRGAGGCATCTCGAGTGGCTTTGTCCTTCTCAGCTGGCTGGTCCCAGCAGTGTCACTGCCGCCACACAGCCACATGGGACCTTCCTTTGCTGCCTGCAGAGGTGGCATCTCTCCTTCAGCAGCTCCTGCTGTGTGGCTGGGCGTTGTGATAAATGAGTTTTCGGTGCCTGCAGTGAGAGATGTCTGAGTCCCCAAGGCTCACAGGTAGCACGTGTGGGTGGTGGCTGCACTTGTGACACAGATGTTGGTGCCACTGCAGGGACAGAGGATTATGCCTTTGTGCCCAGGCCTGAGGAGATTAGGGACAACGAGGATTTTGCTGAGCTTAGACCCACATTGTTGTGTGTAACCTRTTCCAAATAAAGTGCTTCCCCTTTCTCTGCAGGTACCCTGACAGTGGAGCAGATCTACCAGGACAGGGACCAGTTTGCCAAGCTGGTGCGGGAGGTGGCAGCTCCCGACGTGGGTCGCATGGGGATCGAGATCCTGAGTTTCACCATCAAGGTACGCCCAGGTGGTGGGGGCTGCACTCTGGRCAGAGCTGTAGGAGCAGCAGGAGAGAGCCTGGCCCTGACTGCAGCTGGAAGGCTCGGGCTGACAGCCTGTCCCAGGCCTCTGGGAGTTTCCATGACAGCCGCCACAGCATGTCCTGTATCCAGGCAGCTGGGCCAAGAGCACCCAGTTTACAGAGCTGCCTCTRTAAACAGGCTCGTGGAGAGAGCTGGCTGCTAACCCATCCTCCTGGGAGAGAGGGACGCTGTCGGGAGAGCCTCTCCCTGCCCTCCCCGTTTGTTTGGAGCAGCTCACGTGGCGCATTCCGACCCTGGCCTGACCATGCTGAGCTTTGGTGGGAAAGGGAGCAAGATGGAGTTGCTCATTTGAAGTGGTTATGACTTACCTCCCTCCCCAGGATGTCTATGATAAAGTGGATTACCTGAGCTCCCTGGGGAAGACTCAGATTGCAGCTGTCCAAAGGGATGCAGACATTGGAGTGGCAGAAGCCGAGCGGGATGCTGGCATTCGGGTGAGTCCAGAGATGTGCTGGGCTTCCCTGGAGCAGCTCTTTGTGCTCCAGYTGCACGCCCTGAAGCTCTGTTCTCTGTTCCCTCTCTGCAGGAGGCAGAGTGCAAAAAAGAAATGCTGGATGTCAAGTTCAAGGCAGATACCAAAATAGCAGATTCCAAACGGGCTTTTGAATTGCAGAAAGCTGCCTTCACTGAGGAGGTCAACATTAAGGTGAGAGTATCCCACAGCCCGCTGCTGTTGCCTGGAGGGTTTGTGATGGTGTTGGTGGCTCTGGGACTTGTCAGCTKCCTCTTCCTGCATTGGTTAGGAGARCTGGAGGTGGAGAACCCAGGCCTGTGTGTCACTGTGTGAGCTCCTTGCAGCAGATTCCTCTCCTGTTTGCAACAATTAAGTGGGACTCGGAGGAGAGGAAAGGGTGGGGAGGGTTGAACCTGGAGCTGGTTGGGTCAGGTGCTGTGGGAAGAGCAGACAGGGAACTACAGCGCTGAGAATTGGGACGTCACCCCTGGGAAGAGGTTCAGTAGCAGGAGTTGTGTCTGGTTTTGGGGTCTGTGCACAGGAGTTTGTGGCCCAGCCCCCTCTTCTCCTCTCCCCYGTGTGCAGACTGCAGAGGCCCAGCTGGCCTACGAGCTCCAGAGCGCCCGGGAGCAGCAGAAGATCCGTCAGGAGGAGATCGAAATCGAGGTGGTGGAGCGCAAGAAGCAGATCGAGGTGGAGGAGAAGGARGTGGTGCGGATGGAGAAGGAGCTGATGGCCACTGTGAGGCAGCCGGCYGAGGCCGAAGCCTATCGCATCCAACAGGTCGCCGAGGGCGAGAAGTGAGTGAGCCCCTGCCCTGGGCTGGGGAGCTGGGAGCACAGTGCTGCCCTGAGCCCCAGCTRCTGGGCTCTCTGCAGGGATCCAGGCTGCTGCAGGGCTGCGTTTCCCTTTCCAGGGTGAAGCAAATCCTCCTCGCTCAGGCAGAGGCAGAAAAGATCCGCAAGATCGGAGAAGCYGAGGCTTTTGTGATTGAGGCCGTGGGGATGGCGGAGGCTGAGGGGTTGAAGCTGAAAGCAGAAGCGCTCCAAAAGTACGGAGAAGCTGCTCAGCTGTCTCTAGTGCTGGATGCACTGCCTGAGGTGAGGAGGGAGCAGCTTTCCCCTGCTCTGGGTGGGATGGGGGAGTTCCCAGACTGGGCTGGGAGCACAGCAAAGCCCTGTGGTGACGTGTCCCAGTGAGTGCTGAGCAGTTCCTTGACTCTCTGTTCATCCCTGCTTCCCCAGATCGCTGCCAAAGTGTCTGCTCCGCTCTCCAAAGTGGATGAGATCGTTATTCTCAGCGGAGAGAAAGGCAACACCATGTCGGACATGAACCGTCTCCTGGCTGAGGTCCCTGCTGCCGTGCGTGCCATCACTGGTGTGGATCTCACAAAGGTGAGCTGGGCACGGGCAGCTGGCAATGCCAGTGGCTCCTAGGGTGCAGGGACTTGCCTGGAAGCTTTCAGCCTCCCAGGAAGCCTCTCCTTCCCCAGCCCTGGGCACTGCAGTGTAGGCAGCTCCCTGCCTCCCCCTCCTCCAGCCCTAACATCTTCTCTCTTCCCCTCCTGCAGCTTCCCCTGTTCCAGAAAGCCACCGAGGCCAAGGAATGAGGTTGGCCAACCCAAAGCTAGTGAAGATCACTCCCTGTTATGCACTCAGACATCAACTGCCTTCGACACGTGGGAATTCCTTTTATATCAAAGACAATCCGAGTTTCCTTTGTAACTGGTGCCTTATTTTGTAGGGCCAGAAAGATGCATGTCCTGTCTGCTGCTCTTCTTATTCCAAGGCTGGGAGAAGATTTGTTTTCTAATTACCTTTGTGTTGTCTCAGGCCAATCCCATCCCCAGTTATGACTGGCAGCTTGTCTTGCAGTCCCAGTGYCTTGCTGTTCTCTGCCCTGGGGTGAGCACCTGGAGCTCAGAGCAGAGGCTTGGGAYGTGGAGCTTTAGGAAGAGAACAGTCAGAATCTTCCTTCCCTGGGCTCTTGCCCTCTCTCAGTGACCGTCCTGGGCACTGCCCAACCCTGCTCTGCCCACAGCTGTCCCTGTGGCTGGCTCTCCCTGTCCCTGTGTCTCACCCCAGTGTCCCCACAGTGCCAAAGGTGGCAGCCAACCCTCCTGGAAAGGTGACAATCCAGCACGAGCAGTGGGTGCTGCTCTCTCCCATGCTGGCTCCCCTTGGTGAAGTTTCCTCATAGGATCTGGAGCAGGGAGAGCTTCAAAGAGTAGAGGAAGCCCAGCTCAGCCCTGGTAAGGTCCCAYCACCAGGAATACCAAAAAGTAGCACTGTGCCAAAGTCACCCATCCCCTGAGAGGGTGGTGAAGCCACTGTGGCTGCTGTCCCCGGGTGCTGTGGCACTTCCTGACCCCACACCTACTTAACCTGTGGGTCCGAGGTGAGTGGGACAAGCAGGACACTGATGTGGGGACAGGCTCCTCCACCATGGGKCCTGTTCAGCTGCCCCTRCYTTGCTCCCTCCCCCTGCCTCTTATGGCCAGTGGCTTTGCTGCCTTGTGACAATGTGAAAGAGGTTGTCCTCTGTGTGTGTCCGTCCCCCCCACAGTGCCACCAGAGCCCTGTGCTGGCCCGTGTCCCTTCCCTGCCTGTCGCCTTGCCTGTGCTCAGTGTGGCTGGCACAGCCAGACCCGTGTGTGAAGTCAGCCCGGCCC
Organism: Malurus melanocephalus; assembly: GCF_030028575.1. Classification (NCBI taxonomy): domain Eukaryota; kingdom Metazoa; phylum Chordata; class Aves; order Passeriformes; family Maluridae; genus Malurus; species Malurus melanocephalus. The sequence goes on from NW_026623394.1 coordinate 1,387,532, forward strand.
TGCTGGGGGCTGGTGGCATTGGGGGTCTTGCACCCACAGCTGCGTGCCCCCACCCCGTGCCATAGAGTGGGTGCAGGTCCCTCCCAGTGATGTCCCCAGGAGTGACCCACGGTGGCTGGGCGGCTGCTGCGGCCCCCCCATGCCCTCCCTGCCGCCGGGGCGGGGGGAGCGGCGTTATCAGCCCCGGGCTTGCGCTGGCCCGGGGGCGGCAGGGCGGATCTGGCGCTGGCCGGGCAGGCGTGCCGGGCCGGGCTGGACCCTATCTGCATGTGCCTGCGCCCGCCACCCCGCTGCTGCGAGATAATAAACCCTTGTCACCTCCTGCCTGGGCTCTGTCTCGTCGCTCGCGCCCGTCTGTCCCGCCACAGCACCCCCGGGTGCGCTGCCAACCGTGGCTTGGGCTGGCCCGGGGCTGCTGGCCCTGCAGCGTTCCCGCTGGGATGGGGGAGCAGGGGCTGTGTGGGGGCTCACGCTGCTCCTGCAAAGCTCCTGGAACTGGTGGCTTCCCCACGGTCACCGTGTCCCCATGGGCTCCGTGTCCCAGCGCTCAGTGGGGGCACAGCCTCATGCTGCTCCTGCGGAGATGAGCGTGGAGGCACCGAGTGAGCTCCAGTGCTTGGCCCGTGTCACCCCAGGGGTGACCGCTGCGAGGGCACCCCAGAGAGTGGCACCCTGGGCTCTGGAGCAGGGCTGAAGGTGCTGTCTGTCCCAACAGCCAGGCTGTGGCAGCAGCTCGTGTCCCCCTGCCCTGTCACCGGAGCCCTGTCCCAGCCCCACGCACCCTTCTCTGCGCTGGGGGACAGCAGGGGGGCTCTGAGGGTGCCTGTCCTGCTCAGGGTCACCCTGCAAGCAGGAGCAGTGACAGCCAGCACGGGACTGTCACGGGGGGCTTTGCTGCACTGTCCTACCCGGGGAAAACGTGGTTTCCTTGTGCCCTCCAGCCCCTCCATGTCCCCCCAGACACAGGGCAGGACAACAGGCCCCGTTCTGTGTGTCCTGCAGGGTGGCCCTGCAGATAGACAGGGTGGGGACAGCCCAGCAGCTCCCAGTGCCTCCTTATCTGGGGCCAGATGCGCTGCCCTGGGCCAGCGTGGCTGCTGGGGGGGCTGTGGCACTCGGGGGGTCTCCTGTGGCTGTGGCACTCGGGGTCCCCACACCTGCTCAGCCTGGGGGACACTCAGGTGAGGKACAAGGCCACAGGGCACGAGTGCTGCGCAGGCAGTGGGGCTGGCAGGCACAGCCAGCATGGGGACAATGCCATGGGGATGATCCCATGGGACTCACCTGGAGCTGGCAGGGCCTGAGGGACTCGGGGACACTTTGCCTGTCACTGCTCTGCGTGCTGGGGTGCCTGTGTCACAGTCTGGGGGACACTGCAGGCTCCAGGACACCTCTGGGTCACAGGAAGGACCAACACCAGGAGATCCCTTGCAACCCCCAATTCCCCACAACGTCATGCCCCTGGACAGTCTGAGGCCAGGGTTTGACCCTGTGCCACCTCCTGCCACGGTTTGGCCAGGCTGGGGGGATTGTGGGCAATGCTGCTCCTCTTCCTGTCACCCGGAGGTGACAGTGGCTCCAAGGACACCTTGTGTGGCAGGGCAGGGTCCCCGATAGCCAGAGGCCGCTGCTTATCGGGATCCCTGCGCAGACTGTCCCGATGGGGGTTATCTCCTCCCCACAGCCGATTTCCAGGAACGCCAGCGTGTCCCAGAGCAAACAACCCGGCACAATGGCACAGCACTGGCTGCAGGATGTGACCCTGTGGGGACAGACAGGGCTGGGGGACACAGATGACCAGGGCCATGCACTGGCAGGTGACACTCATGGTCAGGGGGTGTGCAGCCATTTGGGGACATGTGTGGTCATGGGGCAAGTATGACCAGGGTCATGCACAGTGAGGGGACAGAGCCTTCTTGGGGACACAGTGGTCAGGGGGGTCATGCCTTTGGGGACACACAGCTGGGGGATCCATCCCTCGAAGGGACACGTTCCCCTGGGAGGACAAACGTATTTCCAGGGAGTCCCTGAAGGCAGGAGGGCAAATCCTTTTTTGGGGACACACTACTAGGGGACATGTCCCTTAGGGGAGCATATATGGCCAGGGGACACAGCACTTCAGAGGTCACCTACCCAGGGGGACACAGGCTCCCTGCACCCACGTGTACCCTGTACCTCACCTGGCCTGGGTGCCTGTGCAGGGTGACCCCCCACACCCAGATGTCCCCAGGACCCCAATCCCACATGCTGCCACCCTGCCCTGTCCAACGCCACTGTCCAGCAACTGGGAGCCAGTTTGCAATGGCAAAGTCCCAGTTCAGGGACCCCACARYTTTGGGAAGGGATAATCCTGTGACCACAGCASAAGGGGGAATTTGTGGGGGCCACCCTCTAGTTGAAGACAGACAGGGGATGACCCCTGCAAAGCCCCCATCCCCACATCCCCCATGGACAATGCCAGGCTGGGTGAGGGGAGCTGCTTGGATCCGTGCCCCCCCCGGGCGTGAAGGGGTTAAGGGCCCCGTCCAGCTGTGCAGTGCAGATGTGAGATATGCAGATGAGGCAGAGCAGGTTTTATAAGGCGGGTGCAGACCCAGCACCCCACAAAGCCCCAGTGCCACCCCCATAGGTAGGTGCCACCACCTGGGGATCTGCTGCTCTGCTCCAGGAGGGTGGGATTTGGGGGCAGACAAAAGATGGGGTTTTGGGAACCTCTGTCCTGCTCTGAGGGGGTGAGATTTGGGCTGCAGGGAGGGGTTAGGGGGATGCTGGGGTGGGAAGAAAATTGGGAGCCTTCATCCCACTCTGGGGCAGCGAGATTAGGGGGCAAATATAGGGTAGGGGGTATTGGGGTGRAGGGACWATTGGGATYCTCTGCTCTTCTCCAGGGTGGGAATGGGGTGACAAGGAGGGATTTGGGAGGATACCCGGGTAGGGGAAGCCACCAAGAACCTCCATCCTGCTCTGGAATCAATAGGGATAAAGAGCAGGTGGGAGTGACTGGGGTGGGGAGGCCTCCGGGAAGCTCAGGAGGCAACGGGATCCGAGGGACAGGGATGGGGTGAAGGGGATATAGGGGTGGGAACGGGCTGTGCTCCCTAACCACGCTCTCCCCCGCAGGCTCTGCTCCCCTCTCCGCGCTGTCCCGGGCAGGATATCATCGTATACTGTAAGTTGGCTATGAGACACTACAGTATAGATGATGTACTCCCCGGGCTGCACCGACCGCCGGCACCGGCGTGGGACCGGGCATCCTGGGACACCGGGAGCGGTGTGGGGCGGGATGGGGCGGGATGGGGCGTCCCGGGCTGCGGGAAGCTCGGGGTGCGGCCAGGAACCCACGGCCGGCGGGGAAACCGTTACCATTACTGAGTTTAGTAATGGTAGCGGTTCTGCCGACGGCCGGCAATGCGGCACGGCACGGAACGGCACGGAACGGACACGGCGATGGAGCGCTGGGGTCGGGCACGGGACAATAAATGGGGTTACMGAACCGTGGCTCCGTCTCTGCTTCCTCACCACCATCCCCTGGGGGCTCAGGGCCTGGTGGAATTGAGTAACTGGGTGGACTGGGGAGCTCAAGGGTGCACTGGGGTGCAGGGTGGGAGGGGGAATTTTGGGTGTTTTGGGGCGTAGAGGGGTACAGGGGTACCTTAGGGCAGGGCTTTGAGGTGCGGGGTTCACGGGGTGAACTGTGGGGTGTTGCAGGCAGCACTGGGGAGAACTGGGAGGCACTGGGGAGGGCTGGGAGACTCGAAGAACATTGGGGGAGCACTGGGATGAACAGGGTTGTACAGAAGAGGGGAACTGGGAGCACTGGGGCACACAGGGGGGTGTTGTCACATGCATGGGATGTGTTGAGGGGGGCACTGGGCATCCTGGGGTGCACTGGGATGGATGGAGAGGGTTGTAGGGAGCACTGGGACCAGCCGGTGTGTGCGTGTTGTGGAGGGTACTGGGACAAACCGGGCTGTGTGACGGGGAACACTGGAGTCACTGAGAGCACTGGTGTCACTGGCATCACTGGGGCACCGGGAGCACTGTGGGGACACTGGGGGGCACTGGTGATACTGGTGACACTGGGGGCACTGGGAGCTCTAGGGGGGCGCTGGTGACACCGGGAGGGCAATGGTAGCACTAGTGACACTAGGACCACTGGGGAGACGCTGGTGACCCTGGGAGCACCGGGAGCTCTGGAGGGGCACTGGTGATGCTGGGAGCACTGTGGGGGCTCTAGTGACACTGGGAACTCTGGAGGGGCACTGGTGACACTGGGAGCACTGTGGGGGCACTGGTGACACTGGGGGCACCGGGACCTCTGGGGGGGTACTGGTGACACCGGAAGCTCTGGCGGGGCACTGGTGACACCGGGAGCTCTGGGGGGGCACTGGTGACACTGGGAGCACTGTGGGGGTACTGGTGACACTGGGGGCACCGGGAGCTCTGTGGGAGCACTGGTGGCACTGGGGACACTGGGGGGGCACTGGGGGCACGGGGAGCTCTGTGAGGGCACTGGTGACACTGGGGACACCGGGAGATCTGGGGACACCGCGGTGGTGTCGCCTGCTCCGCTCAGTGCCGCCAGCAGGAGGCGCTCCCTCGTCCCCGCCCCGCTCCGCCGGCACCCCGTCCGTTTCCATCCCACAATTCCCCGCGGCACAGCGGCGCTCTGTCCCCGCYCTCCCGCTCTCTATGTCCCCGCGCTGTGCGCCAATGCTGGCGGGCACCGCTCGCCTTCCCGGCATGCCCCGCGGCGGGGCAASATGGCGGCTCCCATGGCCGCGGCCGCCGCCCGGGCCGTGCTCTGGGCCGCCGGTGCCGCCGCGGCGGGGCCGCTCCGGCTGGGAGCAGGTGCGGTGGGGCTCCGGGCGTACAGCGGGAGCGGCTGGATCCGGGAGGTGGCAGCCGGGAGGCCGGGACGGGCATGGCTCAGCCCGGATGCCTTGAGGCGCTGCCGGCGCGCTGCGTGTGGTGGAAGGGCGCAACGCGATTTTGGGGTGTTTTCTGTACGTTCTGGGTGTTTGCTGATGGTGTCCTTGCAGCTCGCCTCCCGGGGGGATGCTGGAGCGGCAGCAGGTCGGCGCTGGGCAGGATCGTGGGCGTTGTTCCGTCCCGCCGGAGCGGGAGCAGCTCGGCGCTGGGGAGCCTGCTGGGCATCCCCACCGAGGCACCGCCCGCCGCCCTGGGCCAGCACCCGCCGCCCGTGGCCACCGACAAAGGTGAGTGAGTGCTGCTGCCTGCCGCCTCKCCCCGGGAAGATCCCGACCCGCAGAGGGGTTTGGCAGCGTCCTGTTCGTTTGCTTGGCAGAGGAGCAGAAGCGCCTGTTGGAGAATCGGCCCGACCAGCCCCAGAACCCGAAGGTGCTGAGAATCGCSATCATCGGCGCTCCCAACGCTGGGAAATCCACGCTCTGCAACCAGCTCCTGGGCAGGAAGGTGAAGCTGGGGTGGGATTCAGGCTGTTAACCTGTTTGTTGGTTTTTTTTTTTTTTTTGGCATATCTTGGCTGTGTAATATGTTTAATTAATTTCCTACAGGTTTTCCCAGTCTCTAAGAAGGTTCACACCACCCGGTGCAAGGCTCGGGGTGTCATCACACATGAGGACACACAACTGGTAAGTCCCAGAGCCAAAGGGCAGGATTTGCTCATCTGTATCCTGTGGGATCACTTCTCGTTGCCCAAACATCTATATCCTGTGGGATCACTTCTCGTTGCCCAAACATTTTATCCTGACTGCTGGCAAACTTAAAACATTTGTGTTTCCTTTTCCTAGATCATTCTGGACACGCCTGGCCTCACTAATCCCTTAAAAGCYAAAAGGTATCACCACTGGTGTGGGAAAGGGGGAGGGTCCTGCCCAGCAGGGGTTGATAAAACAGGAGTGTAATTTTCACTGTGCAAAGTTTATAAAATAGGAGTGAGAGAAATGAGTATTTTTAGCTTTATTTTGGTTTCTAAATCTTTTAYTATTGCAATTTCAGTAGCACACAGAGCCTGGGACTTCCCTTGAGCCCTGTTGTGTTTGGTTCTGTGTATCTGCACATGACAAGGGATGTCACAGCCCCTGAGGCAGCTTTGTGGCAGCTGGAATGAGGRAAAACAGTGGTTTTCCTCTTCTTTGAGGGGAAGGAACATGATTGCAATGAAGTGTGTCTGGTTTACTCACATTCATGTATTTTTCAGGCATAATTTAGATGAARCCATGCTGACAGACCCATGGGACAGCATGAAACATGCAGATTTAGGTGAGTTTCCAACTCTTTTTGGATCAAACCAAATCCTTTTCTGCCACACAAGTTCACAGCTGTGGATCTGGGTGTTTGCTGGCAGTCTAGGGAGTGTGAACAAGGAARGGAAGGCAGAGAAAAGATCTGGGATATCTGGGAGCTGAGGAGGGAATTAAAACTGCCTGGTATCAAGGGGAGGCAATTTGGGTTAATAATTGGGCTTGGATGCTAAGGTTTAGCATGTGGGGTGTTACTGGGGTGACAGGTGTAAGCTGCATTTTTGTGTTTTGCCAAATAAAATTCTTTTTGTCCCTTTCTGAGGAGGGGAGTGACCATAGACTCTAAAGCTGCAAATGAACATTCTGGAAAGTGCAGAAAATAATGGAAAATTCATCCTATTTCCCTCCCTGTTTCCTGGCAGTCCTGGTTTTGGTGGATGTGTCGGATCACTGGACAAGGAACTCTCTGAGCAAGGAGGTGCTGAAGTGCCTGTCTCAGTTCCCCCACATCCCCAGTGTCCTGGTTCTGAACAAGGTAAACCCTGCTCGCTCTTCCTGCCTTCTTCAGGCACCACCTGGCATCAGCAGTGATGAGTTTTTTGGGTTCCTGKTGTGTTAAAGGAGACAGGTTTTCCCCTCTGCACCAGAGTATTGAGGGGGGTGTGTGTTGCATGCATGAGTACCCCCGAAGCTGTGCTGCTGTTTGGGATTTAAATCCACCTGGAAAGAGGRTTTGTCCTCATTTAGGACAAATCCCGACACCTCTCTGTCTGACTTCAGGTGGATATACTRAAGAAGAAGTTTCTGCTGCTGGAAATAGTAACTGATCTTACAGAGGGAATTGTAAATGGAAAGAAATTGGAGGTGAAATCTGCAGTTAAACCGGATTCCCGTTCTTCAGTAAAGTCTCCTCTTCAAATCACTCGGGCTTCTTCACCTGAAAGCAAGGCCTCRGGGTCTCCCTGTGGGCAGGAAAAGAATCAGGCCCAGGAGGGCYCTGGTTTGGACAAGAGCTGTGATTTTGGGGTTTCTAGCACAGAGGAAGCCCAAGGGCTAAAGCACTATGGACCCGAGGATCTAAAAGATATGAAAGGCTGGCCACACTTCCAGGAGATCTTCATGCTGGCAGCTCTCCATGGGGAGGAGGTGGATACACTCAAGGTAACTCCAGGCTGAATTTRTGTCACACCTCAGGACCGATGTGGGACCCCAGTGCTTTATGCAGAGCCTCAGCTCTCGTGAGGAGGTAGCAGAGCTGCTGTTCCTGGCCTGGGATGGGGAAAAAGGGTCATGTGTCAATGTGGGGTCTCTCCCTGCTGCCTGTCCCAAGTTTTCTCTACAAAACTCCTTCCTGGCGCGCTCCAAGCAGCAGCTTGTTCAGAACAGTGAATCCACCCACTGTTACCATTAAGCTCCAGAGGTGCTGTGGGCTTTTATCCCTAAAGAGGGGTTTCAGAGCTTCCCTTTCTCCTTTCCCTGCCCAAAATACCAGACCACTGCCCTGATGCCAGTCCAGCAGCAGTGGCAGCTGATGGGGGGTGTGCTGTGCCCACAGAGATTCCTCCTGATGCAAGCCAAGCCAGGCCCTTGGGAATTCCACAGCGACGTCCTGACCAGCCAGTCACCTCAAGAGATCTGTGACAATATCATCAGGGAGAAGGTCCTGGAGTACCTGCCCCTGGAGGTGCCTTATGGAGTGACTCAGGTGGGAAGCATGAGCTGTTTTATTGGGAATTTCAGRCGATGTGGTGAGAATCCTTTTGTTTGGCTCGGTGAGATCTGCCAGGCACCCCACTCAGTGTGCTGTAAGATGCTTTGTGTGTGGGAAGGGGTCACCCTTTTGTGCTGGTGTCTCAAAGGGAGTGATATTTGGGGTTCCTGAGGATTTTCCAGGATTGCTGAGCAGTCTCTTGCTGTCGCAGGTGACGGATGTTTGGGAGGAAGGAGAATGTGGGGAGCTCATCATTGTGCAGAGCCTCTTRGTCCCGAGGGAGTCTCATAAGGTGAGTGAGGGGAGAAGGAGGGGATGCTGGAGAGGGAAAAGGGAGGTTCCCCAAACCCAACACATGTGCATCCTTGCTGTGATCCCCTCTCCCTCTCTTTTGGGAAGAGCAGTGTACCCCGTGAAGCGTGTTCAGTAGCAATGTACACCTTCCTAAAGTTGCCTCATGGTTTGATTTTGGAATTTCTCTCATTGCTTCTGTGGCTGCACTGTCCTGGGCAGCATAAGGATGAGTTTGATGATGTTCTCTGTGTTTTAATGCAGAGGATGTTGATYGGAAGAGGAGGAAAGGTCATCAGCAGGATTGCTCAGGAGGCTGGCAGGGACCTGATGAACGCTTTCCTGTGTGATGTCCGCCTGAAGCTCCAGGTGGAGGTGAAGAGTTGAGCCCTTGSTGTTTTTTAACAGCCCTAGAACTCTGATCATGTGGAAAAACCAGTCCTGGGGGTACCTTGGCAATTTTGTTTGATTCAGAAACAGGATGATGGAATCACTTCTGTGGGCTGAAGTGGAATATAATGTTCTTTGGGGAAATGGCCCAAACTGAAATAAAATCTCCAGACCTTCTATGGCATTAGAACTTGGGACAGACACTTGGAGAATCAGCTGCACCCATGATTCTGGTRCTTCGTTTCCAGAGCTGCCACCCACTTCTTTTGAGCTGTGTCACGTCCTTGCTCTCGGGCATTTGTACCTCGAAGGTCAGAAGCATCTCCTGCAAGTGAAGAGTTGCAGTGGAGGATTATCAGCACGTGCTTGTTATCTCTTCTGAAGGCTGAATCACGGTCACACAGCAGGATGAGGCTACCCCATCCCACCTGATGGTCATATGTTGGCTTTTCTCCCTGTCCTGTTGAAGTTTGTGAATGTAGGGAGTCAGTTTTAGGGCTTTGCTGRCAKTTGGAACATCTATAAYGTCTGACTGGCTTGTCTGYCATGCAAARCCAGTGTGGAGCCACTTTTTCGGARTTTGAATAGTTTATTGCATCAGAGTTAGATCCAAGTCATCCCTCTTTGTACCAAGGTCACAGAAATACAGAAGCTGTTACAGCTAAAGAGAGCCCYAAAGTGGGGAGAGCAGCAGGTTCTGCAGCTCAGGTGTAACAGAGCATTGGGGAGAGAAAACACCTGACACAGGTGAGGATGGAGGAGCAGGGCTGGCTGGAAGGGTCTGGAACCCAAATCTGCTGAGCCCCTCGTCCCTCTCTGGTGCAGTGTGAGAGAGATGTTTTACCCTTCTGTGGAAGAACTCTGTCTGGAATGTGAGATCAACTGAAAACTGGGTTGGGAAACCTCCACGGAATGTCCTTCCTTGTTTCCCAGGAGCAAGGGGTGCTGTGGTCCCTTGAATGCTGCTGTCCAACTTTTGTATTTTCCTTGCAATAAAATGAGGTCCCAGCACAAGTGATTGTTCTCTCCTTTCTTCCTCCCTGGCAGCCTGACCTCAAGGCCATCACCTTCTCTCTGTTTTATTCCAGCTCAAACCAGGGCACTTTCATGTCATTCCTCCTTTCCAGCTGAGCTTAGATCCCATTCTCTGAGCTGTGGCTTCTGAAGTTTATACCATTTTGGGGGAAAAGGTGGGTAAGCAGGGTTGGAGGGGTCTCATGGGCTGGGGTACAAAAGGAGGCTGTCCCCTCTGTCTGGCCATGTCAGGGGAGGGGTCAGGATCACCTGATGACCACCAGTTCTGATGCCCCAGAACTTCATCCCAGSCTGCTTCCAGGGAGAAGGAATGGAGCCAAGTGAGCAGCAGAGCCACTGCTGGGGGCAGTGGAAATGCTCCTGCCAGGGGAAGGGGTGAAGACTCTCACCTTGCTGACCTGCAGCTCCTTAAGGAGCTTTGATAATTAGGTTAATTATTCTGTCACAGAGGCGCAAACGGCCACTTTCCTGTGGGAAAGACTTCACGAAGAACTGACCGTAGATGGGGTGGGGTGTCTGTCAAGACCTCGGTGTGGACAGCACTGGAGCTGTGACAGAGTCTYCTTTCTGTCCCCCTCTATGTCCCCTTCCTAGCCAACCTGTGTCTCCCTGTCCAGCCCCATGTTCCTTTCATGGAAAGGAACATACTCCTGCCATGACCTTGTGCCCTCCCTGCATCCCCTCTGTGTCCCCCAGCTTCTCTGTTCCTCTATTCCCTCCATGTCCCCTTTAT